>NW_015113067.1:336680-349542 GCF_001443285.1 Poecilia latipinna | reverse complement strand
CTTTTTAAAATACTAAACATTCATGTCACTTTGTGCTGTAGTTTTTACACAAAATTAAAACTTATTTCTGTAGATTTAACAGATGATTGATGTAATTCAGCTGTGACTTCAATCACTGAAACTTCTTACATATTTTTAGTGCCGTTGAAACGTCTAATTTTCACAGGAAGCAACATTTTTTACAGTGCAAGTGTTGAGGTTTTTACAGAGAAGTCCCTTTAGCCTTTTATGACTCCGTGTCAGATTTCTGCTGCCTTTAGTCATAATCTGTCATTAAATCTGCAGCACAATCCCTGAAGTTTATGTATTAATCCAAACCTAAACATTCTGAGTTTTAACTGAAATATGATCAATTTGTGTGATAAACCTGCTGCGGCATAAAGCAGCAGAAATTGATCCAAAAATCGATCCGACGTTTCATCTTTCCCTGAAAGGACATTTCTGCCTACGATGAAACCAGATTCTGTTCCTGGATCCCAGGAAGAGGCGGCGGCGGCTAATTTTACTCCAACCTGCAGATTGGAGCTTCAGTTTGGGTTTCAACGCTCAGAATGGACCAGAAAGTTCTGGAGTCGCAGCATAAATGCAGATGTGTCAGATAATCCAGGCCTGAGGACATCCTGATCTCCTTCACTGCTCTCATCGGTCAGACCAGAGGCAAAGCACAGTTTGAGAGATTGGATTCAGTCAGACGAGCACAAGTTTGACCAAAGGTGACAAATTAAAGGTAATAATTACAAATCTGAGGTGGGAAAATCATGAAACATTACACTGAAAAAAAAAAGAGAACGGCGCTCCAACTAAAAAAAAAAAATATATAATTTTTTGCATGTCAAACTTAATTTACGTTTCTTTAACACGACAACTTAATAAACGCAAGATATTTACTAGGATAACCTTAATTTGATTATTTGCAACAAATCAAGTTGGATCTCCTGCCTTTTTTGTTTTAAAGGTTACAAAACACAAATGCATCAAAAAGCAGCTAAAATGTATCAATACCAGAACAGGAAAGGATAAATAAATCTCTGAATGAAAGTTTTCAGAACGAATATGGAAATTAAATATAAAAAATATTAAAAAAAAAAAAAAACAAAGTAGAAAGTTAGTCACTCTGGCTAAATCTGTCATTTACATGATGAATTAATGATTAATATTCATAGTTACCTTTATGACAATAAAATGCTCTAAATTACCTCTTTAACCCAGCTACTTGTTTAAATGTAAAATCCTGTAAAGGAGAACGTGGCGCCCCCAGGTAATACTCCGCCCAGGGGCGCCGCCACATCGGACCGGCCCTGCGGCGGATCGCGATAACTTCGGTTTTCGCCTTATGCATTCAGAGGATCGACCTACCCGTAAATCTTCCCCAGAGTCTTCGCTGCCACAGCTTTGAACCTGTCCGGCCGGATCTCCATCCTCACGGTCCGGTCCGGTTCCGAGCGCACAGCCTTCTCCTCTGCTTCCTTAAAAAAATCTGCTTCTATTCACCTGATCATCAGATTCCTTCAAGCTCCCAAATCTGAGGCAGCTGTCCCGGGATTTTCTGGTTTCTAATAATCATAAATACATTTCCAGCCGAACTTTTGCTTCCGTATCCACACGAACTTGTTTTAATGAGGTTTGGGTCCGCGGCGGTTCCCTTCCAGGGAACTTTGGGGAGGATTCATGGCCAGGCGGCGTCTGTGGCCGCGGTGCTGAAGCAGATTACAGCTGCCTGCGCGCTAATCTCCAGCAGTGAGTAGTGGAGGAGAGCATGTCACTTCCTCCCGGCGCTCCGGCTTTTTTCAGCCGAGCCGGGCTATTCTGGGCGCGCAGCGGCCGTGAATGGAGGGAGTGGACCCGGACCGGGGCACGCAGGACTCACCGGGCGGGAACTGCGGGATGCTCTCCGGAAGGTTTGCGCTTTTTATGCGTCCAAGAATCAACTTTAAACTGCGTTAAAACGCATGACGTGAAGTGTTTACTACAACTTTATTATTTATATAAATCACAAATTGACAGAGTTGGGGAGTAACTATATTTACTTGAGTAACCTTTTTGAAAAAATTACTTTTTGGAGTATTTTACGTTGTACTTTTCACTTTTACGTGAGTAATTTTATTCTGAAGTATTTATTCTCTTGAGTAAATCTGGATTTAATTACACTGAATGAAAATCAAACATGTTTTAACCAAAACTCACCAGACAGACACTCTGTCATGATGTGGTTTGTTGTGGTGAGGATAGGGACGCAGGTAGACCCAGGTTGAAGGTGAAGATGAAGAGTTTAATGGTGATAATCCAGGTAAACAGAGCAACAGCACGAAGAACATCAGACGGCACAAGGAATCCAGGTAACACTTGACGTGTTACCTGGATTCCGACGAGAGACAAGGACAACAGGTGGGTTTAAATACACACGGGGTAATCAAGGGGATGAGACACACCTGGGAAACAATCAACGGGGAGGACAGAGACTGAACACAGAAAATCTCAAAAATAAACAGAAACACGGATCGTGACACACGCAGCTGCAGATTCTGTTAAAGTTTCATCAGTTTTTTATTGAAACTGATTTGAAACATTTTCTTTTTGCTGATTTTGTTATTTTGCTATTTTTATAAATTATTCTAATTTTGGTCCTTAAAATATTAAAATCTCCACTTTATAACTTTATATTTTGGTCCGTCTGATGATGTAATTTGTCAATATTAAATGATTCATTATTTGATCAGTAAACTTTGTACCAAATGCTTTTTTTAATTCTTGGACGGCTACATTTTACTTTTAGTTAAGTAAAATTATCTAATTGTTAGAATTTGTTTCTATGACGACATAATAAAATTACTGTGTGCATATAAAAAAGGAGTACATTTCCAGCAAAAATCTCAAACATTTTAGGATTATTCTCAGAAATTTTCCAGAAAAAAAAATCTGAGCTCCAAAAGGGAAAGAACTGCAAAAAAACCTCATAAATTTCAGTTTAATTTAATAGAAAAAAATTGTAGAACAAAATGGAAATATCTAAATTTGAAAAGTCGAATAATTGCTAGAAAAATCTCAGAATTTTCTAGACAAAACCTTTTCTTAGTTTGAAAAGTAAAAAAATTGTTCATCTCAAACATAGGAGTGTTAAATGTTATCTTTCAATGATTATCTTCTTAAAGGGCCAGTGTCATGCGTTTTCCAGACACATAGTGTCATTTTGTAGCACAGCCAGTAAATATGTGACCTTCAGTTGTTATAAAAATGCTGAAAATATCAAATATGACCTGATTTATTAATTGGGCGTCTGTCTTCTTACTTCTGCTCTTCCTGAAGCTCCTCCTCCAGGAAGTCGTCCCAACATGGCTCCTCTATTAACCCTTTAACGTTTTTTCCAGCGTTGCTCTGAGCAGCAGCTCCTACAATGAGCTGTTTGCTAATTTCTGCTGGCTAGTCTGAAGGAGCTGAATGGGGGAGAAGCTGCGCCTTGGAGGCGGGGCTAGGTCCAAATAGGCTCTTTGGACAGCTGAATGGTTGCCATGGAGATGAAAGGATTTGTCAAACATGAAGGAATCAAAGCAACACTGCAGGGAAAAACATGAAAACATTATGGGAAGATAAAAAAGTAGATTTTTGATGATTCTGCCACTTTAAAAATAAACTGTAAATAGTTCCAGCTCCTCCAGTCCAAAAGCGGTTTGGTTAACTGGTTTCTCCCCAGTTTGGATCAAGTTGACTCATCAACTATTTAAACAAAAGTATCAAAATAATTTATGACTTTTAGCAATCAGATAAAAAAGAGATTTATTTAAAATATTTGTTCAAACAGCTAAAAAATCCAGGATTATAGAAATCAGTTTCCCTTCAAGGCGCCGTTGGTCTGAACCTGCAGCTTCGTGGCCACAGGTGGTTTAATCTGAGAGAAAATTACCTTTAATGGCTCCAGAATGAAAACCGTCTTCAACAAAAACAACATTAAACTTCAGGCTCAGCTTATCTGGGGCTTTCATATTTCTGATTTATCCATTTTATTTCCTGGAACGAAGTCATGAGAGACTGAATTCCCAGACTGACGGAAAACGATAAACCACAGCAATGGTTCGTTTGAGGCTTTTATTTCCTACTGAACAGGAAGCTGCTGATTTTACATAAACTGACAAAACTTCTCACACTGGAGCTGGTGGAGAGGGGTCAGAGGTCACTGGGGTCGTGGTTCATACAGCTAGGGATGGACAGAGAATGAAATAGAAAGCACAGCCGTATGGAGCTAAAACAGAGCCATAAAGTTTGTTCAAAAGTAAAAATAATTACAACCCAAAAAACTTGAAACTAAAACAAAAATTGAGACTAAAAATAATAAATTATTATTGTGACACAAACATAATTAAGAAAATGAAAAAAAATTGAAAGTGAAAAACTAAAGAAGAAAATTAAAATTGAAAAAGATTTGAAACAGAAAAATAATTTGAAACTAAAAAAAAAAAGTTTAAAACTGAAATAGGAAGTTCAAAACTACTTTTCAGATCCAAGTTTTTCAGTTTCAGATCTTTTTTTTTAGCTAATTTTTTTTTTCTTTGAACAAACTGTATGGCCCTATTGGAGCTCCATACAGCGGCCTGTGCAGCTTGTGCAGCTTGTGCTTCAGATGCAGCTCTTCTCCAGATCCTGAGCCGATATGGTTCTCAGGGAGCGCGAGGAGAGGAAGAGCGGCGGGAACGGCATGGCGGCTGGAGGCGGCGACAGGCTGGGCGCCATGGAGATGATGGACGGCGTGTCCGCCAGCGAACCGTAGCCCGATTTCTGCAAACTCATGGAGGACGAGTCAGCAGCGGGGCCGTGGAAAAACCCGGGAGCGTCCAGGGCGTCTGCGGTGCCCTCTGCAGGCGGGAGGTCAGAAAATCAGCTGAAAGTCTACGACAATAGTCTTAATATTAACAGACAAACTTTGCGATAATACAACATAAAAATCATAATAATACCACAAGAAAACTTGCAATAATGAGCAAATAAAGTTCAACAAGAATAAAGTAATAATGCAACAAAAAGTCACATAACAGAATAAAGTTGTAATAATTTGAGAATGAGGTCATAATATTACCAGAACAAAGTTTAAATTATGTGTGGAAAAAGTTGCAATGATATGAGAATGAAGCTGTAATACAAAAATAAATTAATCATAACAAAGACTTTCTGTTAGAATAAAGTTCTAATAATGCGAGAATAAAATTGTACAAAATTAAAGTAAAAAAATAAATGATAAAAGTCATTATAATGTACAAATAAAGTACAAATTTATTCCCATCATTTTAGTCCCATAATTTAATCTTTTTCTTAGCCTGGCCCTGTAATGCTCCATCATATTTTAAACAGGGAAACAAGTTTAGAAAAATTAAAAATGTTAATTTTTCTAAACTTGTGTGTATCGGGGCCCAAACCTGTCTCCTGCCCCGGGCCCCAGATCCTCCTGAACCGACCCTGGACGGGATGACTCGGTTCTGATTGGAGGAACAAGAATAATAAAGGAAAAGCAAATGTGACAGAAGCAGGAGAGTTTTGCTCAGGCGTGTGGCGGGCAGACCTGGGTCGTCCTGCAGCTGCGCGTGCAGGTACTGCTGTTTGGTGTAGAAGTTGTTGTAGATGCAGTAAACTGCAGCCATCAGAGCGACAGTCCCGACTGACGCGGCGATGAAAAGGAAAATCTTGGCGTTGTCTTTGTCTACGGGAGCATCTGGATCAGAACCAGCAGGAAAACGTTACAGCTGCAGTACGTAACTTTTATTAAAATCGTTTTCATCATGATGCCATGATGGTTTGATAACAAAAAACACAAGCTCCTTTTGTTTTTCAATTACTGACTAGAAACAACCAATCAGAGCCAGGAGGCGGGGCTTAGCGCTGTCAATCACCCTCCACAGCCCTTTGTAAATGCTAATGCTAGTTAGCAAAGCCACCAATGACAGATGATAAACAATTTTTCTGTAAGTTGCTTCTCTGCCATTAGCGCATACAGCAGTTGGTACATGAGGATGATTGGCAGCGTTAAGCTCCTCCTCCTGGCTCTGATTGGTTGTTTTTGGTGAATTTCTGTCTCAAAACAAACTGCCAACATGGAGACATTTGATTTATAAGAGTTACTGCAGCTTTAAATCCACTGGAGCCAAAATCAGAGTCCCGGGAACTTACACGTCCTCTTAGCGTTGAGATGAGCTGCGTCGTCCTGGACGAGGAGGTCCCGGATGTGAGGAGGCGGGGGAGGAAGAGCCGGGCTCATCTTCCTCTCAGACTGCAGGGTGACCTGAGAGCTGCTGGGCGGAAACATCAGCAGCAGGCACAGAGCGGCAAGGCCTCCCATGGCGACCATCTGAAACACAAACAAACTCCTCCATCTTCCTCAGCCTTAAAGGGCCGGTACTGTGTGTCTTCCAGCCACATAGGGCCACTTTACTGCAGAACTAAGGTGTTATGTTACTTTCAGTTGTTATATAAAAACTATATATATCAAATATGATTTAGAAAAATGTTGAGCTAAATAATAAAACAAAGTGAGGCATTTTGTCTACATTTTCAGTAATAATGCAGTAAACCACTGGATTCCACACCTTTGGTCCCAGAACTGATCAGAATGGAGAACAAAAAGTTTTGTATATCAAATATGACTTAAAATAACATTTGTCTTTGTAATTATCATCTTGAAATTGGGCCTCTGTCTCTTTAAGAAGCTCCTGCTCTTCCTGAAGCTCCGTCTCCAGGAAGTCGTCCCAACATGGCTCCTCTATTAACCCTTTAACGTTTTTACCAGCGCTGCTCTCAGCAGCAGCTCCTACAATGAGCTGTTTGCTAATTTCTGCTGGCTAGTCTGAAGGAGCTGAATGGGGGAGGAGCTGCGTCTCGGAGGCGGGGCTAGGTCCACCCAGGCATTTAGCAGCTGAATGGTTACCATGGAGATGAAAGGATTTCTCTAACATTAAACAACTCCATGTTTGCTTTGATGAGGGAAAAACATTAAAACATGATGGAAAAAATTTAAGTAAAGTCGATTTTAAATTATACCGCTCCTTTAATGTTTTTATGAGCTCTTAATAAAAATGTTTTAGCTGTTTCTCATCTTTCTTTCATAATAAGACTAAAACTGAAGCCCAGATTTCATCCAGCAGGACTTTCTTCCCCTTACAAACATTCAGATCTCTGAAGAAAAGCCGGGCGTTATTAAAAATGAGTTTTTACCTGAGTTTTAGGAACCAAGGCGCTGCTTTCCTCTGGCTGGCTGTTGTTCTTTCTGCCTTTCAGGCTGAATGAAGTGAGACTGGATCCAAGACGACTGAAATCCCCAAAGACGTCGTTATTTCTTCAGGGAATCCCGCAGAAAAGCAGCATCATGTCATGGAGACGGAGATTATTAAACGCTGATCTGCAGCACTTTGAACCAGATAAAAAATAAAGAGAAAGAACAAAATAAAGGGTCTTTGTATGAATGTGAAGGGAAGTTTATCGTCTTTAAAAAGGTGATATAAATAGTGACATAATTTAATTTGAATAAAGACAATCTTTGTTTTACTTCTTCTGGTTTTAAATGAGTTTAAACCTGAAACTGAAGCAGCTAATATAGAAATCAGTTTAATGGAAAATGGACCGTAAGTTCAGCTTTCAGTTTGTAGAAATAAAAACTGCATCTGAAACCAGAACAGATTTAAAAAGCAGTTTTTAAACCAGAACAATTGTATTTGAAGGCTGCCGCTCCCCCTTGTGGTGAGTGATGAGTACAGCAACTCAAGACGGCGTTTTCTTTTATTTTCCAAGTAAAAATATTTAATAATTAAATATTAAAATGATTTTTAAAATCAATAATCATATATATGTGTGTAATATTCAAATGTTTTACCTTTTAAGTGTTTTTTCTTTAAATCTCGGCCAGAAAATTCAAACATTTTCTAAATGTAAACATTTGAATATTAACCGATTACTAAATTAGTCATAATGTATATTTGTGGTTTCCTTCTCTCCAACTGTTGGCTGAAAGACGTTAAAACTGTTTAAAAACTGTAGTAGATAAATATCCAAATAAAAGTGAAACTAAATGAATCTACATTGTTTCACCTTTTGAACTGAAACGCAGAAACAAATTTAAATTATCTTTCCTGACGTCAACAGAGCCGAGCGTTTCAACATCTCCTCCCCATAAAGAAATGTTCAGTCAGCTTCACGTTTCAGACCAAACTTTCCATCAGCGTTTCATTTCCTGACCTTTGACCTCAGAGTTTCTCTTTCCCAGGCAGATAAAGGAGCAGATTTCACACAGCAGGGAGCAGAAAGTGTTACGGTGGAGAACATGAGCAGAAACGTTTCATCAACCCCACGATCCTGCAGAAAACCCAAACCGACAGGAAAACGTCGCCAAAACTCGGATTAGACAGAAAAGGACTAAAAACCAACCAAAAACCCAGAAATGTTTAGAAATGTTCAGAAATATCTGGGGAAAAAAATTAATCCCAGAATTTGTTTTTTGAAAATCCTTGTCTGTGCTCTACAAGTCAGAAACTTACTAGAAAAACTACAACTTTTAAATTAAATGTTTATTTATAAAACAAGGATATTTTCTGAGCAACAAGTCAAAAACTAAATTTTCAGATTCACGTCAGACGTGCCAAAAGAGCTTTCAGCTTGAAATGTGTAAAATATAAAATAAAAATGAAAGGATATTTTTAAATTAATCTCAGGCATTTAAAGTTTTCAAAGTCCAGCACAGAAATGTTCAAGTTTTTTCTGCTCAACTGAAACCAAAAGAAATGTAAAAAGTTTTTCCTGGATAAATTCATCACTTCCAGCTGCAGGTCAGTTTTCTACCTTCCTTACAGATCATTTAATTTAAATCAGTGAAAAAGAAGAAAATAGAATCTGACAGGAACAAAAAGATATTGCTGCAAAAGTTTTATTACGACAAATACAGAGAAAATTCATTTTTACATTTGTTTACCAGCTGTAAAACATTAAATACCAAAAAACATTTTGTTTTGCCTTATTTATGTTGAAGGCACTTAAAATGCAGCTTTTTATGTTCATGTGACTCCAGTTTAAAACATTAAGAGTGAAAAATCACAGAATAAAAACTAAAAATCACAAAAAGCTGAAACATAAAACTAGAAACTGAAAATATCTACAAGCTCATTTAATTTAGCTTCAGTTTCTGCTTTTTACATATTTACACTGCAGACATGGACGTGGCTCAAACGACTGATTCAGTCAGCAGAACGACTTTAAATCACATCCATGTCATGAGGCTGAAACCCAAACCAGACCCAACTCTCTGAAACGGCGGCCGGTCTGGACCGGGACAGAACAGATCCTGGAACCAAAGGGCAGGAAGCACCGATTTACTAATTTCAGCCGATGCCAATAACTGATATTTATCTGGGAGATTAATAAATATTAGAACTGACTGCAGTTTTCTGGCCAATAAATGTTTGAGTCTCACCTGCTCATTCAGATGTTTTTTTCTTTCTGAAAAGAATTAAATAGTGAAGTTGGTAACAGGGTCCTGACCGTTGCTGAGCGGGCGCAGGGCTGGCGGATCGCTCAGTCAGTTGTTCGGTTATGGAAGAATGAAAAAGCAGAGGTCTGGTTTCCAGACGGTAGCGGAGGTAGATGAGAGCAGAAAACATCAGCTTCACATGCAAGTTTCAGCCAAACGGCGAATGTTTTGGAGATGGAGGCTGATAGGAAATGTAAATACTTTTAGGGCTTCATGATGTATCGGCATCTACATCGGTATCGGCTTTAAGGAGTACATTCTGTTTAATGACAGATTTTAACATTAAAATTTTAACACAACTAACTGCATTTTTTCTTTTACGCCAGAGCCTTCGTCTTCACGCGCAACGCCTCTTTACAGTGTCAAACGTACCGATACAAATGATATCGGTTATCGGATATAAGAGCAGGATTAATATCAGTATCAGCCTAAATATTTTATTATCTTTTCTCTGGACCAGAACCGCCGACACCATTTCAGCTGAACGTTCTGCGCCGCGTTTCTGTCAGCAACAGAATAAAGATCAAAACAAATAAACATCAGAAGCTCCGGTTTTACTCATCAACCGATTGCGATAATGATACCGATGTTCACACCGATATATCGTGAAAACAACAAACATTTCTCGTTTTCTCTGGGAAACTCGATGCTTAGCGGAAACTGTTCTGGAGTAACAGTCAGTGTAAACATTTACGGCGCCGTAGACATCCAGGTCTGAAAACGGCAAACTGAAGATTCAGATAAAATGTTTGGCAGAGACGAGCTGCAGAAACCGAAATGCGGACAGCAGCTCGGTTCATGAGGTCCATCTGAAAGGTCAAGAGGTCGTAGATGTGCAGCTGCGTCGCTTCTGAACCATCAGTTTGTAAAAACATAAAGTCGTGAAACAAGGATGTGCAGGAATGGATCATGACGGGTTGGTTTAGCAGCGTTTCAGTTCCTCAAATATCAACTTTTTAAAAGATATTCCTGTTGCAAAAATAATTTAATAAATCCATAAACTTATGGATTTAATTTAACTTTGTGAAAATAAATAGGGGAAAATGTTTTAAATATTTAAAAATGAAAGTTTTTGCTCCGGAAATGGTGGATTAAAGTTGTTATGGCAGAATTTTGGTCATTTCTGTGACGGAGCATTAGGGCCAAAAAATAATTATGAGAATAAAGTCACAATATTATCTAAATAAAGTCGTAATATTATGAGAATAAACTCATATGAAAAAAGTCGTAATACCAGAAAAAATGCAGACAAGAAGAGAGATGAAACCAGAATAAAAATCGCAACAATGTGAGAAAAAAGTCGTACGACAAAAGTTACAATGTCGTAAGAACAATCATAACACGAGAAACATTTTGTAATAATAAAGTTGTAATAACTACATTTTAGTCATATTATTACCAGAAGTTGTAATAATATGCAAAAAAGAGAAATATTACCAGAATAGTCACGACAAAGTTATTTGTAAAAAAAGTTATAATAATAAGAGAAAGTTGTAATGAAATGAAAAAAATCGTAGTAAAAAAAATTTACTGATTGGAAAAAACGTTGGAATGTTGCGATAAAAACGGAATAAAGTGATTCCAGGATAACTCCAACACAGGAACGTTGAGCATCTGGGGAATTTATATTCTGGAACGAAAGTTTAACAAATAAATCCAGCCTGGAATATTCAACCCGGAATATTCAACCTGGAATATTCCAAATATTCAACCAGATGTTTTACTGATTGAAACTGACCACGTCTATTACGATTTGTTATTGATTTACTGTCCAGACAAAAAGGGGAAATCATTTATTTAAAATATTTTGTCACAATCTACCGCAAATCTGATATTCAGCAAGATATTCAAAAAGGGTTTGAATATCTGAAAAACGACTTTTCTCCTAATTTTGCGACTTTTATTCTGGTAATATTATGATTTTTTTTAATTGTAATTAAAAATAATCTCTTAGTCCGGCCCTAATCCTGCGTCGTGTAAATCTCTAAGACTCAGACGGTGTGAAGCCGTTCCGGTGGTCCGGTTCGGTCCGGTCCGGGTCGTCGGTCCGGTCCGGGTCGGTCATGTCCGTCATGGGCGTTTCGTCAAAGTTAACGATGCGGTAGAGACCCGCCTCCGTGTGCCTGCTGGTCGGCCGCCTGCGGTCCTGCAGAACCGAGTAGATGAACCCGACCGGGACGGGCAGCATGGCGAAGACGATCAGCAGGGCCAGAACCGCCAGAGCCCAGCCGGGGTACGGCAGCCGGACCTCCGACGCCTGGAAAACAAAACATCCATCAGACGGAAAAACCAGACGAGACGAAAAACGAAGTTTTAAAACTTCAGCTTTCATGTTTTCCTCCTTTGCTACAACAACTTCAACATTTCGGCAGATTCAATAAACACGTCGTTTATGATGCTAATAAAATCTGAAAAGTGCGGTGTGCACTTGTGTTCAGATTATAACGTACAGAAACAACTTTGACTTTGTTGTTTCACAAATGGAAAGAAAGGAAAAGAAATGAAGGAAGGAAGTAAAGCGTGTAACAGATTGTTCTGGTTTCTGATTATTGGTGATTTTTAAAGATCCCCTGAAGGCGGTTCTGACCCGCTGCGTACCGTTTCCTGGTTCCAGCTCATGTACGTCGGCGTCTCCATGAACATGCGGACGGTGGTGGCGCCCAGCAGCCCCAGCATGGCCACCAGACACACGTACTTCCACAGGTACTTGTAGACCACCGACGGCCTCCAGCCCAGCATGGCCTGTATGTCGTCCAGGAACCTGGAGGGAGACCAGAGACCGGCGGAGGCGTCAACATGGCGGCGTCAGCGCAGCGCGCCGAGGCGTCAACGTAGCGGCGTCAGCGCAGCGCGCCGAGGCGTCAACGTGGCGGCGTCAGCGCAGCGCGCCGAGGCGGCGGCAGCCTCACCTGTCGGCGCCGTAGAGCCACGACACGCTGAAGGTCTCGAACACGACGACGATGATGAGCGGCAGAGTGGCGGAGTAATCGTCGAACATCGTCACAAAGTAGTTCCCGCAGCGCTGCGTGAAGAGCAGGCCGATCAGGAAGCCCACCACGCAGCTGGCCACTGGAACCAAGATGGACGCCGGTTAGGGACAGAGGTCAAAAGGTCAACCAGGCAGGAAACAGAAACTTCCCACAGGAAACACCAAACATTTAAACATCCCAGTTTGGAGAAAAAAACTATAAAAATACTGGAGATGAACTGGAGAATCATCAGTAAGGATGCAGCTAAACCTTGGTTTACCAGTTCAGACTGGGAGAGAACCAGTTCTGGTTCTCTCCCAGTCTGAACTGGTTTCCCCCCAGTCTGAACTGGTTTCCCCCCAGTCTGAACTGGTTTCCTCCCAGTCTGAACTGGTTTCCC
>NW_015113067.1:314035-332071 GCF_001443285.1 Poecilia latipinna | reverse complement strand
GTTTCCCCCGAGGCAGTTCCGTGTTCCCACCAGCCTTAACCGGTTTCCCTCAGTCTGAACTGGTTCTCTCCCAGTCTGAACTGGTTTCCTCCAGTCTGAACTGGTTTCCCTCCAGTCTGAACTGGTTTCCCTCCAGTCTGAACTGGTTTCCTCCCAGTCTGAACTGGTTTCCTCCCAGTCTGAACTGGTTTCCTCCCAGTCTGAACTGGTTTCCCTCAGTCTGAACTGGTTTCCTCCCAGTCTGAACTGGTTTCCCTCAGTCTGAACTGGTTTCCTCCCAGTCTGAACTGGTTTTCTCCCAGTCTGAACTGGTGGTTTACCAGTGAGCTTGGTCTTGTTGCGGGCCAGCGAGGCGAAGCGGTCCCGGAGCGGCGCCAGGATTCCCTCCATGGTTCCGAACATGGTGCTGAGTCCGAGGTTGAGCAGCATGAGGAAGAAGAGCGCCGACCAGAAGGGGCTACCGGGCAGCTGCGTCATGGCCTCTGTGAAGGCGATGAAGGCCAGGCCCGTCCCCTCCACGCCCTGCAACCAAACGCAGCCGCCGTCAGAGCTGTCCAGAGGTCAAAGGTCAACCTGAAACCACGCCTCACCGTCTGCATCTCCTTCTCCAGGTCGCAGTCGGTCAGATTCGCCAGAGTCTCGTTATGCTGGTTGAACCAGGAGCTGTAGGCCCGCCAGTCCACAGAGTCCGGGTCAGAAAGGTTAAAGGTCGGCATGTCGGCATGATGCTGCCACTGCAGCTGCTTCAGGTTCCTGCAGGAGACAAACGAAGGAAATGAGACGAAAAGAAAAGCTTACAAAGTAAAAAGACAAGAATAAAAACATGAGGCAGAAAAACGCAAAAAACTAACAAAAATAATGAACAAATGAAATGGAGAGAATAGAGGAAATAAAAACAAAAAACTGAAAAAAATAAAACAAAAAATGCAAAAAAGGAGGAAATGAATACAAAGAAAAATAAAAAAAGGAAACAAAAAGGAAATAAAGTATAAAAAATAAATAGTTTAGAATGAAGAAAATCCAAAAGGGCAAAACGAAAAAATAAAAAGTGAGGAAAGGAAACCGATATGGCCGACCTGCCCCGCCCCCCTCTGCCCTCTGACCCCACCTGGCCACGCAGGTCATGACCCTTTTCTTGGCGCGGAAGCCGAGCACGGCGAACACCACCAGCGTGGCGAGCAGCGAGGTCAGGAAGTTGATGGAGGAGACGGTGAAGGCGTCGCGGTGGCAGTTGTTGTTCTTGGGGTTGTAGGAGGAGTAGGCGATGATGGAGCCGAAGCCCAGGCCCAGAGCGAAGAACACCTGCGTGGCCGCCTGGCGCCACACCTGGATGTCCGCCCAGATCGACAGCTGCAAGCACACGGCGACAGGTCAAAGGTCGGCCAAGGGAAACGCCGGTCGGGCCGGGCAGTACCTTGGGGTAGAACATGTGGGCGATTCCCTCTGCGGCGCCGTCCAGCTTGAGGCTGCGGATCAGGAAGCAGACCAGAACCACGTAGGGGAAGATGGAGGAGAAATACATGACCTGGAACCGAACAGAACATCAATCTGATCGATTATTGGAAAACCTGCCAGGTGTCGATTCGAGCGGCTGAAAGGTTTAGCTGCTGCCGTTAGCTTCTATGTGTTAGCAGCTTAGCATTAGCTCCTGCTAGCTGGGTTTAGCGGTTTATCCATCAAATATTTAGTTAAACTGAAGCCTAAAAACGGGTCAAGCCCTTCATATCGGTCGATATCAATAATTATTGATCAGGTTTTTGTTTTAATTATCTGAAATGTTTCCAAACTCCTGGGTGCCTGATTTCTAGGTAAGTTTTCAAACTTTTCCAGCTCCACATTTTGGAGATAAAAACACCACAAATAAACTAAAAAAATGCAGTTTCAATTCATATTTTATAATTTATTACCGTTAATAACAGCACTCTGCGTTCCACAGCAGGAAAAGGTCAACTAAAACACGACTAAATGTTTTTAAATCTCTCTGGGCTGAGATACTTACAAAAATATCTTTAGATAAAAGTTGTGTAAAGTTTTCGGGCAGTTAGCAAATAGAGATAATTTAGGTGATTCTGAGTTAAAACAAGAAAAGTTTAGTCAGATTTAACTCCAACAGTGAGAAAAATGAAGTGTTTTTAAATATCTAGTTTCAGCTCAATGCGGGTTTTATAAATTTAAGTTTAAACCAAACATTAGATTCTACTTAATGAAGTTTCAATATTAAGAACTTTCAAGGACTTGATGAAGAAATCAAGCACTTTCCAAACACAGAACTGAAACGGAGAAGCTTCCAACAGAATCGCTTCAGCTTGAAGGAGGAAGCTGGTGAGTGACCTTGACGGAGGACTTGATGCCCTTGAACATCCCCAGGCAGACGATGGTCCAGGCGGCCAGCAGGCAGCCCACGATGTAGGGGTTGAAGGATCCCACCTGGTCGATGGAGTCGGTGATGTTCAGCGCTCTGCGGTACCAGAAGAACGACGTCGGGGAACTCGCCTCGCATTCCTTCTCTGGAGCCAAAACAGACGCCTCACCGTCAGAAACCAACCAGCTCCTCCTGGCCGGGAACTTCACTGCTTTGTGTTTTTACCCGTTACGTTTCCGTGTTCGGGACACTGTTGCCAAGGCAACGGGTACTGGAAGGAGTTCCCGAGGTAGAAGAGGCTCCAGGCGAGGATGACGTTGTAGTAGAGCGCCACGAAGAAGCAGACCTGCAGGAAAAAACAAAACTCTGTAGAGAACCCAAATCCTCATCCTGACAATCCACTCAGAATGCTCAAATATCAGTAACATTTTATTTTGAGTCATTTTTGAATTGTTACTTTTTTAACAGAAAGCAAGCTATGCTAGCATGATCCTGGTGGTGAAAACTAGATATCTGGATGGATTTCCAGATAAGTGATAAATCAGAGATGTTCTCTTGGTGTTTTTCTGCTCGTATTTCATCAGAATAATAAACTTTTCATCCAGATGCTTCTCGCTGCGTTGCAGACGTCGGTAGGTTTCCCTACCACACAGCTGGAGTAACCGATTCCCGCCAGCCTGGGAGAGATGTACTTCCAGACTCCGATGCTTCCCTGCCGGATGTCCTGGCCGGCCGCCAGCTCCAGGAAGAACAACGGGATTCCCACAACCAGCATCAGCAACACGTAGAGCAGCAGGAAGGCTCCTGGAGAGAGGCGGCCGAAAGCAGATGTGATGAACACGGAGCTGAAAAGACTGCAGAGGTTACGAACAGCTTCTGGCTGCAGAATAACAGAAAAGTTACGACCGTTTTCTGTCCTGGAATTGGACCAAAACCGACTTCATGCGATTTGAATTGAAAACAAAATAGGTTTTTTCCTGATATCTGGGATTTGTTCTGGATTCCCAACTTCATTTTGAAGCTCAGGAAAATTTGTAAATCTGTGAAAATGAATGTAAACGACTTTCCTCTGATCAGATCCTGTTTGTCTGAACATGCTGCTGAATTATGAACACATGCATTAATGTCATCACACCTTCATTCACCGCCTGAGGACAAACTAACCAATCCGGTTTAAAACCTGCAATGACTTCGTACAAACAAGAGTTTTATGGCTGTTATTGTTTTTGTTTGCTGTGTGAATCAAAACTTGCATTAATAACTTTATTTGTGTTACCCATCAAAATTAATCATTTAGGCTCAGTCAGGTTATGTTCTACTACTTAGCGTGCCGTGTTTCGGCCAGATGATTATTTGTGTTGCGCAAAGCAACTGTTGACGAATGCTAACGGCAGTTAGCAGAGAAACAAAAAGAGAAAGAAAGAGACAAAAAGTTTTAAAAGTGTGGAATCGCCTTAAGTTAAATAGAAAAGAAAACGTCTCAGGGCTTTAGAGAAAAACTGTTCTGTTTCACAATAAAACGTCACTGAACGCCTCAGCAGGAAACATCCACTACATGATTAATGAATTATCTCAGTAGCAAGACATTTTCCCAAGTCATCAGTGAAATAATCTGCTAGTGGAAACTACTTTTTAAAATCTATATGCAGGAATTACTCACCTAAAACAAGCCCCGAGATTTGATGGAAAGTTACTTGTAGGTTAGTTTTATTTCATGTGAACTAAGATATTTGCAGAAGAAACTAAATAAAAATACTTGGTAAGATTTTTAGTTTTTGCAGTGCAGCACCTTTTGTTGTTCTGTTTTACAGTTCAAACTTAGTTTCTTTGTAATAGCAGTTTTACAGATGAACTCTTTGAAATCTTGTTCTGAAGTTGGTTTTAGATGTTTCTTTGTATTTTTGGTTTTAAATGTTAAACTGGTGGACCAGCCAGTGGGGAGGACAACAGTTTCTTTTAGATGCAACATTGTTTCAGCTCAAATAAACCTGAGCCGGAGCGGCTCTTCCTCCAGATGAGAGTCACATCTCCTCACCTCCTCCGTTCTGGTGGCACAGATACGGAAACCTCCAGACGTTTCCCAGGCCGACGCTGAATCCCACCTGGGCTAAAAAATATTCCACCTTGCTGTTCCATCCGGCCCGGGACGGAGCCTCGGAGGCGGCCGGCTGCACGGCGTCGCCGCCGCCGTCTGGGTCCGGCGCTCCCGTCTTATCACCGTCATCTGGCAGAGGCTGCTTCTCCATCTGGGAACAGAGCGGATGATAAAACCACCAAACGTCGCGACGCCTGCTCAGCAGATGCTAGCAAACACCCGGCCTTCAGACGTGAACACATGAATCATTTTAGAGGATTTAACCGGTACTGGGTGTGCCTCATCGGTTTGAAGAACTGACCAGAGCCCGAGGACTTTGTTACCAAATGGAGCAGAAAACGCTAACAGGAGGATTTACGCTAAACCAACAGACGCATAACAGAGAAATAATATTAAATCTACGGCTCTCTAATGCAAAGTCTGGGTTGCAACTCCAGAAAAACAGACTTTAATCATCATTGCACTGAAACAATGCTGCATGCTTCTTACAGAAATAAACCCCACTCTTATTAATGCTCTCATGTCGAGGTACTTAAACACGCTGCCATATTAGGCCCGTTGTAGATATATAGTTTTAAAAAGTAGTAAAACACCTCCAAATTTTCATAAATTTTCAAGTTTTTTCTAAATAGTTTGAATTTTTTTCTGGCAAATTTTTGACTTTTCAAACTTAGAAATTTCCACGTGTTTTCCAAAAAATTTCTGAGATTAATCTCAAAATTTTAGGTTTCTTTCTAGCAAATTATTTATTTTTCAGTCTGAGAAATTTCCAAGCTTTTTTAAAAATAAATAAATAAATAAATAAATAAATAAATAAATCTGAAGTTAATCTGAAAATGTAAGGGTTAATTTAAATTTTTTTTTTCAACTTTTCAAAGTCAAAAGTTTTTTTCTAGAAAATTTCTGCAATTAATCAAGAATTATTTGTTTTTTGGGAGAAATTTACTTTAATAATAATAATAATTTATCTATGAAAGTCGATTTTCAGAAGTCAGAATTCTGGGCAGGCAAGTCGGAGGCAGCTCAAACTCAAAATCCAATATGAACATTCACAGAATCATTTTTATTATTATTATTTTTTCGGACTTTTATAGGCTACCAATAGCTACTGTTTTTCTCAGCAGTTGGCAACAGTGCCTCCTCCTATAGAAACACAAACAAGACGGAAAAAACCGTTACTATCGGCCTAGGTTTACCTATCGAACACATGCCGATGTTGTTGCCGATATATCTTGCATCGCTAATACACAATGAGAACGTACAGAAACAGGACAGGGATGTAAAGGCATGTTGAGGTGAGTGTGAAACTACAATGCCAACCACCCAACCAGCCGGCGAGTAAAGATAAGTCTATTTGCCTGGTTTAGGATAATCCCAGATTAGGGGATTTACATCGTAAATGTAAATTCCTCATGCTTCAGCTAACTGTGAGACAGTAATAAAAAACAATAACCTGACCAGATATCTTGGTCACCATAACAACACACACGAACAGGAGCATCTACAGCTTTCAACACAGAACACAAATCCGCCTGATAGGCAGCAGCTAACACTGTTAGCAAACAGGTAGAGAACATGCGGAAACATCAGAGAAATCAGCCGTTATCCTTTCGCTCGCGCACGTGCGGCTACTAATTCAACCGCCACGTTCACACAAAACCCGCGCGCCAACGTCTGTCGTCACAGTTCGAAGCGAACATTAAGCAAGCAGCGCTATAAATGTTACAGTTTAAGAATAAAAGCTATTAAAGAGACATAAGTTTACCCGCGTGTTCTTCCCACCCAGCAGGACGTGGGCTCCGGCTCCTGCCTCTCTTCCGCTGATGCAACAAACAGGCGGAGATGCGTTCAGGTCCGCACGGAACGGATGAAGAGGGCTACATACTCATGTCCAAGCTAATACTCCATGCCGAAGTCCCGGGTTCGATTCCCAGCCTTGACTCATTTGCTGAATGTTTTTATTCCCTCCTTCTCATCTCCCCTCTGAATATTATCAATAAAAACTAATTGTGCTAAAAAATCAAATCAAATAAATAAATCTATTAATACACAAATAATAAAAACCAAAGAGAATTTTGCTACTTATCCAGTTGATGTGTATCCAGCTCACCGGTCACAGACTAGACGTAAATAAATTACACACGCTGCTTTCTGTCACTTAAAGGTTAAATTCCGATGCCGATAACAAACCTGAATGAGCCGTAAACACTTTGAGAGATTAGGATTTAATTTTCCAACACGTGTCGGTGTTTTCAGTCAGGGTTAGGGTAGAATAAAGAAAAACAGTGAGAACGTAACAGTTAAAACTGTTTTAAAAGAACATTTCAATAGTCTACCACTCTCATTTCATTTCAGTTTGCTGTATCTTTAGTGATTTTTCTCCATATTTAGTGCCATACTTGGTCATACTTTGTTAAAATAATAGTACAAATCTGAAGTAGCAATAACAACACACACACACACACACACACACACACACACACACACACACACACACAGGATGCCACGTATGCCGCCTGCTCTTGAGGTAAATAAAACAGAAAACAACTGAGTAAGTTCCCCTTTAAAGAGGCGAGGCAAAACCTCTTAATTAACCCAATAAATACTCATTAATTACCTCTAATCACAGGTAAATCTTCTCCGAGGTTGACCAAATGTCCTCACACTAAAGTCAACTGTTTAACCTTACGTGGCGTGACTCCGCCCAAACAGTTCCCATTGGAGGAAAACAGAGGCCGGTACAGACTGTAAAATTAATTTTAATAATTTACCTCCAGACTACTGAGCGTAATTTTAACAACAAAAACTTTCTGAATGACACTTTTCCAGAGGATTCATCCTTATGAGACCCAAAGCTCTGGACTTTTTCAGCTGAAACGTTTATGGGAAATTATAATATAAAATTAATCTCCCACATATTTAACGTTTTGTTTCAAAGTAGAGTTCAAATGAGAGAAAAATCTCTCAATTCAACCCGAATCAAAACTTAAGTTTTTGACTCAAGGTGATTCCCTTCTAAAGCTTAGAGCGCCCTCCACTGGGCGCCGGTAAAATAGTGGTTTATTATTATTTTATATGATAAACCAACATAAAATCCTGCACATTTACAAAGCAGAATGGAAAAAGGTTAATTTCGTCAAGATATTTTATCAATCAAAACCTGAAAAGTGTGGTGTGTATTTGAATTCTGCCCCTTTACTCTGATACCACCAAACAAAACTAATTGCAGATGATTAGTCAGAATATTTACTCTGATCTTAAACTCAACTGTTTAAAATGCTTGAATTTTAGCAGTCTGAAGATTTAAACGTTTTATATTTCTTTATCAACAATGTTGGTAAATTTGATTTTACAGTTTATAGACAAATTAAAAGATTATTTTTTAAAAAAACACGTTAAGATTTTAAAGGGTTTACTTTTTAAAAGTAAAATTAATTCTACAACTCTTGTAGCTGACGCCCAAAAACTCACCATCTCTGTCCAGTCTGAGTCTGTAAACACAAAGTCATGCCACACTTTTCAGATTTTTATTGTAGGAACGTTGAAATACGTTTTTTTCTTCCAGTTTATGCATGTCCGCTTGTTCTGTCGGATAAAATCTGAGTTGAACTACAAAACGTTCTTCAGTCAGAGGCTTCTTCAAGGTCGCTGTAATACAGACTTCTATAGGAGCTCTTTCCTGCCAACAGTCATCACCAATTATTTGAATTAAAATGAGTTACAACATTTAACCTCCATTTGGGATCAATAAAATAATTTTGAATTTGAATCGAATTCGATTAAAAAATCAAAACAAAAAATGAACAAAAAAGAAAATGATAGGAATGAACTTATACGGCAAAACATTAATGGCAATAATCAACAATTGAATATGGCAAGACCTTTCTAACAATAATGAACTCCCCAACAAACTGAAGCTACATCATAAAGCCAAAACGTTTGTTTGTTATAATCCGTCATTCTTCATGTTTTACTGAGTAAATATTGAGTTTTAAACTGCGTGACGCTGCTTGTTCAAGGTTGTGTTCAGTTAAATGTTTCACCTGAGAAAAAGCTGATTCAGTTTCACAAAGAGACATAAAACACAAAACTGAAGCAGATCTTTAAACCAAATAAGTGTCGTTATTATAAGACATAATAAATGGTTTATGTTTACATCAGTTCTTCACTTTGTGTCGGTTTGTTTGGAAGCATTCATCCCCTCAAATACTTAAAATAATTTAAAAAAAAAACTGTAAAATATTAAGAGTGACCAAAAAGCAAAAGACAGAAAAAATAAATACATAAATTGGTAATCAGTTGGTTAAATAACATTTAAATCAATGTTAACAATAGAGCTGTTGTGTATTGTGTTTTTAATCACCAAAGGCAAATTTCCACATGCATTTTGATTCAATACACAAGACTGTGATCGATATAATGTGATATAATTTACATTTCTCAACTTACAAAAACTATTCAATTATTATGACTGGCATCTGGTATTTATATATATATAAAAAAAACATTTTTCTTAATTAATACAACAATAAAAATAGATCACCTGTTTAAATTAGATTCATGTTCAAATATATGTTTGACATTAAAAAATCCCTTATAAACTTTAACCCTTTTCAGCAAAACATAACTATTTCAGAGGGACATGGCTGAAACTATATATATTTATAAGGCAAAGTTCACTGCAATAAAGTCGCGCCTGAACGCTCCTGCGTCACTTTCTGTTGCCATGGTGACAGTTCACTGTCGCTTAAGAGGTGCAGTTTTCCAAATTACTTAATAGTTACTTAGTTAACTTATATTACTTGTTTCGTAACAAGTTATTATTTTTCTTGTTGGCTTTAAACATAGAAAATATTCACTTTAACTGTTGGGTTGAAAATCGGATCAAACTCAGAACCAAACCCGGTTCGGTCGATGTTTGGGTTCCTGTTCAATAAAAGCAACTGAACGTTCTTTGGTTGGTTATTTTACAGATTTTCCTTGATTTATGCTCATTGAAAGAGCCTAATTTTAATGTATTTTTAAATAAACAAAGCCGTCTTATTTGCTGAGGATGTAGCTGTTCCTGGCTCAGGTGATCCAAAGTAAATATTTTCATCTCCTAGGTACGGCTGTTTGGGCGGGATGGGACACACCTCTGCGTTGACGCAGACGCGCCGGCGGTCTCCGGCTCACAGCAAACCCGTCAGCCGCAGGAGACGCAGCCGCTACAGGTGAGTTCATCCATCACTTCAGGTCCAGTTGATTCACAGAGAAACCTGACTGTCAAATTATTACCGATTGAACAAGAACAGCTAATAAGGAGAGCGGGAAGAACCCTTTGGTTTGTTCTTATCTTTCTAACCTGGAATGTCAAACTTTACTGACTAAACTGGATGTACTGACATTTCCAGAGTACTTGAGCTCTGTACCTAGTTTAATTCCTCTGATGGAGTCAGAAAGTGTAAAAGGAGCTGAGTGTTTGCTCTGTGAGCGGCTGCAGGAGCAGATAGACGGTGAGATTGCGCGGTGGCCGGACTGGTTGGGCGGCTCACAGGCGGAGGCGGCTCGGCTGGCAGGCGGAAAACAATCGGAGGTTGATTTGAATGAAGCCGCTGTTTAGAGATTTAACATCAGGTTTAGAAAAATCTGTTCAAAGCTCTGAGATTCATTTTCTGTCTTTCCTCCAGGCAAGAAGATGACGCGAGTCATGAAACATCTGGTAAACGTGAGTATTTTCCATACGGCCACAAAAAACTACTCACTAAGAGTAGAAGAAAGTATAAAGTAGCCAAGAAAATACTCAAGAGTAAAGAAGTATTTGGTAAAAAGTAACTGATCAAATTATCAATCATTTAATGTTTTAGAATTACATCATCCGACAGACCAAAATATAAAGTTAAGTGGAAATTTTGGTATTTTAGGGACGAAAAGGACAATAATTCATATAAGTAAAAAAAAAAATTAAAAATCAGGCAAAAGAAAATGTTTCCAAATCAGTTTCTTTCTAAATAAAACTCATGAAACTGTAACAGAAACTGCAGGTATGAGTCTGGTGGTTGAAACATGTTTGTTTTTCATTCAGAATTCAGAAATTTTACTCAAGTAAGCAGAGATACTTCAGAATAAAATAACTCAAGTAAAAGTATAAAGTACAGTGAGGTAAAATACTTCTAAAAGTACAAAACAAGTTACCCGTTAATGTAACTGAGTAAATGTAATAATTTGCTACCAGACTCTGCTGGAAGAAATGATGCGAGATGAACTTTCTGACTTTATCTGTTTTTATTTTTGCAGCACCTGCTGACGTTCTCGCTGCAGGACGGGAACGTCCAGGGCGTGGAGGAGGCGCAGGCCCGCCTCTCCTTCCTGGCCGACAACAACAAACTGTGGAGCCAGAAGATGCTGCTGGACATCGGGAGCAACTCGCTTCGTTTCCGAGACGCCAGCAGTGAGGTGAGGCACGAGCCGCGTGTCCGTCTGAAACCTGCACAAATCTGTGTCTATATTCTGCTGACATCGAAAAAACACAGATTTAGAATTATGATGTTTCCACTAAAGGGGCAGCGTCGTGTTTTCCAGGCACATGGAGCCATTTTATAGCACAATTGTGTTTACAAGTTTCCTTCAGTTGATATAAAAATACTATAAATATCAAATATGACTCAAAATAAATTTTACTTCCTGATTTAACTCCTTGAAATTGGGCGACTGTCTCTTTAAATACTTCTGCCTCTTTCTGAAGCTCCACCTAACATAATGAGCCCACCAGCTGTTTGCTAATTGCTGCTGGCTAGTCTGAGGAGCTGCGCCTCGAAGGTGGGGCTAGGTCCACCCAGGCGTTTTAACAGCTGAATGAAAACTATCTGTCTGTGATTGGCTGGATATTTGGTTTATTTACATACAACTGCAGTGTATGAAAGACACATGAGATTTTGCTAATTTTTTGGTTCTTTTGGTGTTCCATATGTGAGGAACACGATCCTCAGAGTGGATCTGTGTCAGACATGAATTCAGCAGCTGAGTGTGAGATTTAAACGTCACAAACTGTTGTTCGTTTCCACATCAGTTTCACTGCAGACTGGCAGCAGAAATGAAGTTTTAATCTAAAGTGAATGAAATGTGAGGGAGTTAAAACACCAGCAGCCCTTCAGGCGTAACGCCGATGGAGACAGCTGCTCTGTTTGCTGTTTTTCCTGCAGCTTTTTTAGGGAAGCTGCTCATTGAAAACCAGAGTCCTTGTCAAAGTCAGTAAACTCGGCTCCTTCTGGTCTGATTTTAGCTGAATTTTTAATCAGTTTGTTTAAACGTCTTGGTTAGTGGTGAACTTTTAGCAAAGGACATGAATATTATTATTTTTACTCAGATGTGTTTGGGACCATCGTCCTGTTGGATCATCCAGTTATATCCAAGTTTCAACCATCTGACTCAGACTTCCATGTTTGGCTTTCAGGCCTAAATCCCTTCACTGACTGTGCAGCAAAGTGGTGGTGGCGTCATGCTGTGGGGTAGTTTCACAGAAAGTGTTATAATTTGGAAAAAATGAGGAAGCAGAAGGACTAAATACGAGTTCTTCAACTTTACATCAAATCATCAGCCAAATGGATGGAAATGTTTCATTCAAAATGTTTCCTAATTCTCCTATTTTTCCAGGGCCGGCCAAAGTCTCTCTGGGGCCCAAGCCGATTTTCATTGGGGCCCCTGTACCAGGATGTCAACACCAGATGCTTTATCATTCCTCAGTTACTCTATATGTAATACACTTACATTAAATTTACAGTAAATAAGTTACCATGTTTCATAACTTATATTTCACAAACAGTTGCTGTGTTTCCGTTACAAATGTGCGCAAAAGTTTGTCGATATCCCACTAATGTCGAAAAAACACAATTTCAGCATTGCGGTGTTTCCATTAAGTAAGAAATGCAATTAAAATCACACCTTAATTCTTTTGTTCATGCAATAAGTAACTAAACCGTGCTGTACCGTCATCTTCCCACTACTTCCTGTCGTCTTCTTTGTCATTTCTGGCAGTAGTAATATCCAGCTGCTGATAATGTGACTCAAGTGATGCGAAAAAAGTGTTTCAATTGCAGTTTTGCAAAATACACCAATACAGCTGAAAAAACACTTCATAAACTTTGTACTGAAAATTGTGAGCTTTTTCTAAATTGCCGTGTTTCCAATTAGAGAATTTATTTTCATAATTTTAATTTGCTCAATTTTATGGCCAATGGGAACAGCAGCAAGAGATTAATCTATTATTTGTGTACCAAATACAAAAAATATATAGAGATAGTTTTTCCCTGACTAATAGCATTTAGTTTGTATTATTCGATGGTATGTTGTTGCTCTTGGGAGCCCCCTGGTGGTGTGGAGGCCTGAAGCAGCTGTTTAACTCGCATATGCAGAAGTTTCTCCAACTGAAGTGTGTTTTCATATAGGATGAACTGGAGCGTTACTCATTCCGAGACATCTACCGCTGCGACACCATTGACACGGTGAAGCACTTCCCCTCGCTGCTGCTGCTGATCTGCCAGCGCGCCAATCAGAAGAAGCCAGACATTCACTTCTTCAACTGCGAACCGATGCAGGTAGGAGCGGCGGCGGCGGCGGCGGCGGCCGGCTCTGCTCGACTTCCCTCACTGACGCTGGTTGTTCCCACAGGCAGAGCTGATCTGTGAAGACATTAAAGGTGCCGTTTCCGAAGTCTCCAGCAGCAGCAAGATGGCTCCCGACGCCGAAAGGTACGAAATATATGGAGGGAAAATCCTGGAAAACATCTGATGTCATAAAAACTCCTAAAGATCTAATCTAGGTTTTGATTTCACTTCTACTGTTGACATGGAGATAAACTCTCTCAAATTAACGCAAAACTGCAAAAACACAAACTTTTACCAAATATTTTTATCTAGTTTATACACTGAAAAAAGAGAATGGAGCTAAAAATACGAGTTAATTTGTTACATGTAATAAAAATAAGTTTGTCAAACTTAATTTATTCCTGTTTCTTTAACATGACAACTGTTAAAGAAATACTTAATTTAATTACTGTAACAAATTAACTCCGTTTTTTTTTAGTTGGATCACCTGTTTGTTTTTTCAGTGTAGTATAAATATCAAAACCAGAAATGGGTTCAGTACTAAAAAAATAAAAATGTATTTGGTATCAAATACTTTCTGATACAAGTTCTGATAAAATGATAAAACATTAATGATGTTATGTTTAATCATTACATCATTAGACAAATTAAAAATAAACTTATGTGGATATTTTGGTATTTTAAAGACCAGAATGTAAATAATTAATATAAATAACATAATCACATAACAAAATCAAATGTAGAACAATAATAATAAAATAAAATAACAAAATCAGTCAAAATAAAAAAAGTTTCCAAATGAATTTCTTTCAGCTTGTTTGAATTTTTGGTTAAAGACTAAAAGCTAAATTAAAAGCAACTTTTCAGTTTGAGTCAATAATTCCTTAATATTTATTTTAAAAAATAATTAGTCCCACTGGCAGATTATTTCAATTATAATATGGGAAAATGTCTTGTTATAAGTGAAATATTCAGCCAGATTTTTAATCAATATTTCCTAAAACAAGTTAAAATAATAACGATAGAGCTGGGTAGAAACTAGTTACATCTACTTCAGTGAAGTTTGGAACAAAATGTACTTTTAGGAGTATTTTTATTATGCAGTACTTTCTACTCTTGATAAAATGTCTGGATTTTCTCCCACTGAATGAAAAACAACCAGAAACTCACCAGACTCAGACACACTTTAAACCAATTATTGTCATTTTCATCCTTAAAATACCAAAATTTCCACTTAACTTTGTATTTTGGTTCTTCTGGTGATTTAAATATTAAATGATTGATAATTGATCAGTTACTCAGTAGT
Organism: Poecilia latipinna; assembly: GCF_001443285.1. Classification (NCBI taxonomy): domain Eukaryota; kingdom Metazoa; phylum Chordata; class Actinopteri; order Cyprinodontiformes; family Poeciliidae; genus Poecilia; species Poecilia latipinna. The sequence goes on along the minus strand of NW_015113067.1, from coordinate 317,726 downwards.
TGAGTAAACTTTTCACCAGATACTTTTTTACTCTAACTCGAGTTTAGTTTCTGGGTTATCTGCCCACTTCTGTTTCAGGTGAGTTTAGTTTCTGTGTATGTTTCTAGTGGAAACCAGACGAGGACCAGGCTTAGCTTCAGTTTTTCTCAGAGTAAAGCGGCGATGGATGCGGGTCGATTTTGATGTTCTGTCATTTTCCGTCCACGGCGCTGAAAAGGCCGGCAGGGCGGCAGAAACGCAGCAGGACAATGTAAACAGCTGAGACAGAAACAGACCCGTTTTACCGGTTTCTGCATAACTTAAGAAGGTGTGACAGTGAGAGCGAGGCCAGTTTGCTGACAGGATCACCTGCTCCCACTGGCTTCGCTTTCACCGACGCTCCAAGGGCAAAACGAACACGGTAAGACAGACAGAAACCCACATTTCTATCAAATTCATCCAGAAAAGAGGGAATTATTAGGTAGGATTTATTAAAATGTGAGATTTAAATGTCTAAAAGTTAACTTCAAGCTTCTTTTTTTATTTTATTTTATTTCTTTTACTCGTTTTTTAGCAGTAATTCTGCTTATAAGATTAAATGGTTTGCATTTAAATCAGGGAGTCCAAACTTTTTAGGCCAAAAATGTCAAGTTGAAATAAAATTTTAAGAGCTTTTTTATTTTGACCAGCTAGTTAAACAATAAACTAAACACTAAATCCAGAAAATGTGTATTTCTGTAAATGTGTAAATCATAAATTGAAAACAAAAAGCCTCCTTCAGGTTTGACAGATTTAAAGGAAACAAAAGAGAAGTAAACCATATGCTACATTTTTAATTTTCTTCTGAACTTTTTTTAAAATCTTTTTAGCAACAAGAACAGAATATGACTCAGTCTGGCTTCATTTTGATGACTTTATTAAACTAAAACGCTCAGCGTTTTAGCTTTTATCATTAAAATAAATTAAATTCAAAGCAGAAACCTGGATGAAAACTTTGCTTTGCTTTACCTGATATCAGTGAAAACTTCACCTCAACATTGTTTTAAATCTGCATCAGCTGCATGAGCTGTGATGAAGGGCCGCCAAGAATCCTTCTGAGGGCCGTAAAAGGCCCCCGACCCGCACTTTGGACACCTGATTTAAATATTCACAGAGGAGAATTTGTGTTGTGTGTCTTTGACTTCGTATTTGACTCTTCAGCCCTCGCCGAAGGGCATTTACACAACAAACAGCAGCTTTGACCTTTAACCCCTGGAGGAGCCCAGCAGGGGCGGTGCTACCCGGTTGGTTCCCGGGGCCGACGAGCATCATTTACATCATCATGTAGCTCCATAGATTTTATTTATTCTGTTATTTTATATGAAACAACGTGAAAGTAACTATAATACTATAAACATGTAGCTAAAAATTAACAAATATAAAATATTCAAAAAAGTTTCATAAATACATTTAATAAATGAATTACTATCCATCCATTTTCTTTACACCCTTGTCCCTTAGTGGGGTCAGGAGGGGTGCTGGTGCCTCTCCAGCTAACGTTCCGGGTGAGAGGTGGGGTCACCCTGGACAGGTCACCAGTCTGTCACAGGGCAACACAGAGACAAACAACCATGCACACACACACACACTCACTCACACCTAGGGGCAATTTGGAGAGGCCAATTAACCTGACATGTTTTTGGACTGGGGGAGGAAACTGGAGTACCTGGAGAAAACCCATGCATGTACAGGGAGAACAGGCAAACTCTATGCAGAAAGACCGGGGCTGGGAATTGAACCCAGAACCTTCTTGCTGCAAGGCAACAGCTCTACCAACTGTGCCACTGTGCAGCCCTATCTCACTAATAGTGATAGTTAAATATTTAGTTCACAAATTAAATATTGTGTTAGCAAGCTAAATATTTAGTTTTGCAAAATAAACATTTAGTTTGGAAAATAAATATCTATTTCTCAAAACTGAATATATTGTTAGCAAGCTAAAGGCTTAGCTTAAATTAGTATTTAGTTACCAAGCTAATATTTAGAAAATAAACTAAATATTTTATTACTAACAAAAATTTTAGTTAAAATATTTAGTTACAAACTAAATACGCAGTTAGGAAGATAAATGTTTAGTTTACAAACTAAATTCTGGTGGATGGGCCGCCCTACAGCACGCGCCGCTCTGGGCAGCCGCCCACAAACGGCTCCTGAAGCCGAGGATTTAAAAGTCGCCTCTCGTCTCCGGCAGGAATCCTAAGAGCGAAGGGAAGATGTACGAGCCGTACGACATCCCGAGCCCTCCGTTCCCGTACGCGCCCAACGCGCCGCCGGTCAACCCGCCGCCCTACCCTGGACTGAAAGGTAAGAGACAAAACGGCGGCGTCCGTCTGTGTGTCAGCAGTGAATCTAAACCTGATTAAAAGAATCATAACTGAACCGATTCCACAGCAAACGGACCAAACGGGCCGGACATCTCCTTCCTGCGTGCAGAGAGAGAAGTGGTACGCTCCCGTTTCATTTCCTCTCTTCTACACTGCAAAAACACAAAACCTTAACAAGGACTTACTGGTTTCTCAGGCAAATATGGTTTTATACTTAAAATTAGACTAAACTAACTTATAGTAACTTTTCAACAAGATATAGGAGCTTGTTTTAAGTCAACAATTCCTTAATACTTCAAAAGTTTTAGCTCCACTTATAACAAAACATTTTTCCATATTATAACTGTAATAATCTGAGCGAAAACCTTTTCATCAATATTAAGGAATTATTGACTTGAAATACAAAAATGTGTAAATAAATTACACCAACAGTCAAAGATTAAGAAAATCATGTGCTATAAAGTTGCATTTTGATCAAGACATGTCAGTTCAAAACAAAATATTTAGCTCAAAACTAAATATTTTAGCAAGTTTTCAAACTGTTAGAAAGCTAAATATTTAGCTTAGAAAGTATTAGCTATATTTACAAGACATTTTTCCAATGAGAAAAATAATCTTCCATTGGGACTTTTAGTTGTTCATAAATATTAAGGACTTATTTACCTAAAACAAGCTGTTCTGTAAGTTTGCTTTGTCTTATTTGCAATAAACTAGACCAAAAATACTTGGTAAGACTTTGTGTTTTTGCAGTGCAGTGTTTGTTCCCCAACAGAGTGAATAACGTTGTGCCTCTCGTACCTCAGACGATCCTGAACCACTGCTTCGACGACATCGAGTCGTTCATGGGGAAGCTGCAGCAGACGGCCGAAGCATCAAACATCCTGACCCTGAGGAAGAAAAAGAAGAAGAAAAGCAAGAAGCAGACTGCTGAAGGTAAACGCCGCCTGATTCTTTTCAAAGTAAAAGCTTCCCCTCAGAGTGGGAATAACTGGCTTGTTTACTGGTTTCCAGATGATCTGCTGGCAGAAAAAGCCCGGCCGCCGTCAGAGGACGAGTTCATCGACATCTTCCAGAAGTTTAAATACAGTTTCTGCCTGCTGGTTCGTGTTTTTACTGGACTCACCATTTATCGGCTGCTGAGCCTCCAGATGTAACGACTAGCTGTGGTTTTTCCTCCAGGCTCGGCTGAAATCCACGATCGCCAGTCCGTCGTCCGAGGAGCTGGTGCACCACGTCTTCAGACCTCTGGATATGGTAGGTCTGGAGCATGAAAACAGGAAGGCAGGAAAAACAAGAAGACAGGAAAAAACATGAAGACAGGAAAAAACATGAAGACAGGAAAAAACATG
>NW_015113067.1:307735-309397 GCF_001443285.1 Poecilia latipinna | reverse complement strand
CAGGAAAAACATGAAGGCAGGAAAACTGGAAGGCAGGGAGACATTTGAGAGAAAATCTATGAAGAAAGGATGGAAGAGAAAATCTGATGATGTCATCATCCTTAATTTTTTCCATCATTTCCATATTTTTCTTGTTTCCAAAGAAACATGGAGATAAAAATGTTTTTAAAGGAAATATGAAAGATTAAATCAGCAAAATATAGGAAAATTTCTCCTCAGTTCTCAAAACTGTAATATTACTGAAGATGTTTATTTAAATCAACATTTAAATAATACAATATTATTGTAGTATTATTAAAATAATATTTAAACAAGACATATTATTATGTCTTGTTATAGTTTCTTATTTATTTAAATCAGAAGCTGGACTAAAAGACATGCGGCATAAAACAGCTAAATGTGATAAATGGTAAATGTCCTTTACATGTTCAGAGTCGATCAAGTCCAGAGGACTCGAAAGTTCTTCAGGTCCTTCTCTAAGAAACCAGAGAAGAAGAGCGGCTGCAGGTGGAAAAACACCTGGAAACATGTTTCATCTCTAAATACTGGAGCATATCAGCAGACCAGCAGCTTTACTGGAAACCAGCAGCTTTACTGTTTACAGTTCCCAGAGGAAGCAGCCGGGTTCTGGTCCGGTTCCTGAACCGACCCGGTTCTGGTTGGAAGCTCAGATTAGCAGGTTTTACTCAGCAGAAAAAATCTAGACCTGTTGAGTTTTTCTACTTCCTGTTTTCAGCCAGAGTCTGCCTCTGATTGGCTGCTGGATGTTTAACTAATAGTTTCGCTGGTCCTGGTTGGTTCTTGTCCTCAGATGGTGAAAACGACGGGCGGTCCGGCGTTCGGAGCGTCGGTGTCCAGCCCGGCCATGACCAGCTCGGCCGTGTCGCTGCTGCAGGACACGCTGAACGAGGACGAGGCGGCGCTCTGGACGGCTCTGGGTCCCAACTGGACGCTCCATCGGTCAGTAGCAACAGATCAGCTGCAGAAGATCTATCAGTCCAGTTCAGCCTTTTATTTGACACAAGATCGTTAATACTGTAAGACAGAAAGCTTGAGACTAAATACTTACTGAGAAAACTAAATATTTTGTTAGCAAGCTAAATATTTAGCTTCAATTTAAATATTTAGCTAAATATTTTGTTTGCTACCTAAAACTTTAGTAATGTAACTATTACTAAAGTTTGATTTGTAAACTACATATTTAGATAGTTTAGAGCTAAATGTTTAGCTTGGAGCTAACTAGTTAGTTATTTAAGATTTTAGTGTCTAAGCTAGAAATTTAGTCAGTAAACTAAATATTCAACTTGCTAAATAAATGTTTTGCAAATACGTCTTGCTAAATATTTGGTTTGTAAACTAAATATTTAGCTAGCTCCAAGCTAGATAATATTAATATTTATAATTTTTTTAAATATACATTTATAATTTATATTAATATGTACAATTAATATTATAAATATTTATAACTATATAAATATTTAGAATTAAATAATTAGCTCAAAATATGTCTATAAATATTTAGCTCAGAGCTTAATATTTCGTTTGCTTGCCCTCTAAATATTTATGGAACTAAACGTTTACTTTGCTAGCTAAATGTTTAGATCAACAAGTTAAATATTTTGCTTGCTAATGAAATATTTTGTTTCAAACTGTGGCATTTAT
>NW_015113067.1:252315-305429 GCF_001443285.1 Poecilia latipinna | reverse complement strand
AGCAGCCGGGTTCTGGTCCGGTTCCTGAACCGACCCGGTTCTGGTTGGAAGCTCAGATTAGCAGGTTTTACTCAGCAGAAAAAATCTAGACCTGTTGAGTTTTTCTACTTCCTGTTTTCAGCCAGAGTCTGCCTCTGATTGGCTGCTGGATGTTTAACTAATAGTTTCGCTGGTCCTGGTTGGTTCTTGTCCTCAGATGGTGAAAACGACGGGCGGTCCGGCGTTCGGAGCGTCGGTGTCCAGCCCGGCCATGACCAGCTCGGCCGTGTCGCTGCTGCAGGACACGCTGAACGAGGACGAGGCGGCGCTCTGGACGGCTCTGGGTCCCAACTGGACGCTCCATCGGTCAGTAGCAACAGATCAGCTGCAGAAGATCTATCAGTCCAGTTCAGCCTTTTATTTGACACAAGATCGTTAATACTGTAAGACAGAAAGCTTGAGACTAAATACTTACTGAGAAAACTAAATATTTTGTTAGCAAGCTAAATATTTAGCTTCAATTTAAATATTTAGCTAAATATTTTGTTTGCTACCTAAAACTTTAGTAATGTAACTATTACTAAAGTTTGATTTGTAAACTACATATTTAGATAGTTTAGAGCTAAATGTTTAGCTTGGAGCTAACTAGTTAGTTATTTAAGATTTTAGTGTCTAAGCTAGAAATTTAGTCAGTAAACTAAATATTCAACTTGCTAAATAAATGTTTTGCAAATACGTCTTGCTAAATATTTGGTTTGTAAACTAAATATTTAGCTAGCTCCAAGCTAGATAATATTAATATTTATAATTTTTTTAAATATACATTTATAATTTATATTAATATGTACAATTAATATTATAAATATTTATAACTATATAAATATTTAGAATTAAATAATTAGCTCAAAATATGTCTATAAATATTTAGCTCAGAGCTTAATATTTCGTTTGCTTGCCCTCTAAATATTTATGGAACTAAACGTTTACTTTGCTAGCTAAATGTTTAGATCAACAAGTTAAATATTTTGCTTGCTAATGAAATATTTTGTTTCAAACTGTGGCATTTATAAGTAAATGAATAAAATATGATAATATTATGTCTTGTTACAGGTTAATAACCCAAATTATTGCTGTAAAATAGTTGCATTGTTTTTTTACACTTGCTGCTATTCCTGCTGTTTCTATTTATAATTCCTGAAACCAAAAGCAGAACCAGTAAGTTAATACTGAACACACCTGAGCTCAGGTGACGACAGCAGTCAGTAACGCAGTGTTCCCTCCCAGCGCTCAGCTCAGAGGACCTGTGGCTCCGTACAACCCGGTGTTCCTGAGCGGCTGGAAGCCGGAAGCGGTGCGGGCGGACGGGCAGGTTTGGGAGGATCCGGTCGAGTCACAGCATAAACATGAGGCCCACCGAGTAAAACAGGAGGTACGGAATACCTGAGCCTGGCTCAGCTCACCTGGTTCACCGAGGCGCCGGTGGCGGCGCTGCTGCACCTGAACGCTGCTCTGACTCTGAGGGTTCAAAGGTCAAACCACCTGAACCAGCTGTATTTAGTATTTACGAACTAGATGTTTAATTTGAAGCTAAACATTTAGCTTCATGTTATTCTTGGGCTTCAGATTTAGCTTGAAGCTAAATATTTAACTAAGCTGCCGATACAGATTTCACTCTACAGAAATAATTTTACGGTCAAATTGTTGCCATAAGCCTCAGTTGGACTCAGATTAAATCACAAGCAGCTGGACTTTATTTACTAATGACATGGCGCCTGACGGTTATCAGTAGAACCGGATTTTACTTAAGGTATCAAAGTAAACGAGGTGCTAAATATGAATGCAGAAAATGCTTTTTCAGCTTTTCATTTGTGACAAAAATTAAGAAAACAATGTTTTGTTTTACTTTGGCTTTGTGTTTTGTAATTTAAAACCCACTGATGAACTCATGACATCATTTCCTGTTTACCTGCAGCAGCAGGAGTAGCATCCAGCTCCTCCAGAAATCAGAATCTACAGCAAAGAGTAAGTCCTGTCCGGCGCCGTGTGGCTCTCTGGCTGCAGGGGAACCTCATGGCTGCCTGTGCTGCTTTCAGGGACGGACCGCCGGCCGAGGCCGAGCGCCTCTACATGTGCAGCTACGACTTCATCGCCAGGAACAACAGCGAGCTGTCAGTGCAGCAAGGGGAGACTCTGGAGGTCAGCCTACAGAAACCCACATAAAATCAACCCAAAAATTATTAATCAAGCTGTTAGTAGGAGGTTGAGCGGATTGAAAGATTTCTCATTAATTCATTTTTTATTTTCTTTTTTTAAAATTCAAAGTTATGTCTTTTAACTCAATAACTGATATTTACCAACAATATATATATTTCACTGCGGACACCTTTGGAAAAAAACACAAACAGATACAAATAAATATCGGTTGCCCTGTTTTGTTTATGGGGCTGATATGATATGATACTGATATGTTTTTAAAAAATGACGATATATTGGCACCAACGTGCTTCCAGAGTACATTCAAAACAAAACATAAGCAGTTTTTATCTTAAACATAAGTTTCAATATGACAGCCTAATAATGCCACTGCCATAAACAAACGGTTATTTTTCATAAAATGTAAAACTTTTAATATAATAAAAGGCGTTTGCTTGATGAATGTGTGAATTCACAGAGCAAAAAAATGTTATATAATATATTAGCTAGAGCTAGCTAGAGGCTTAGTTCAGGTTCTGTAGATAGCAGATTTTCGACTTATAAAACTCTGCAAAATTACATTACCATCTGCAATATTGTAGAAAAACTAGGACATTTCTAAAATTAATCTAAAAAATAATCTCTGAAAACTATAAATACATTTTTTACATTTTAAATTAATAGCTAAATAACTGGCTAGCTAGCTTGCTAGCTTAGTAGCGTCTATCATCGTCGCTGGGTCACTTCTGTTGACAACGCATATGATTTATTTATTTCCGATTTTTCTTTTGTACACTTCTAATATTTATGACGTGTTTTACCGGTTTTCCCTGATCATTTCCGTCTTTAATCAGGTGCTCGAGTCATCCAAGCGCTGGTGGAAGTGTCGTAATCGGTTCGGCCAGTCGGGCTTCGTGCCCTTCACCGTCCTGGAACCGGTGGATCACATAGAGAGTCCCACAAGCAGCAGGCCTCCCAGCGTAAGACACACACACACACACACACACACACACACACACACACACACACACACACACACACACACACACACACACACACAGCGAGCTGCAGCTTTGTTTACCTCCCCGTCGTTGCAGCTTCCTCCTCCGGCTCCGCTCATGAAGTCGGCCAGTCCGGTCCCGCCGAGCCCGCCGACCCTGATGCTGACCCCGTCCCACTCACCGCAGCGGCCCCGCAGCTCGCCCACCTACAGCCCGCTCGGCCCGGTGGCAGACGAAACCGATAAAGGTGAGAATCTCTTTCTGCTTTGTTTCTGAAATATTCAACACGTTTCCCTGAAGGGCTCGTTGCTGATTTTTGGCCCAGAAACGATGTTTAAGTAAATATACAAAGTGTAAACAAATGGTCTTTGCATGTTTAGTGCTTCGCTTTTTCCTCAGTAATCAAAACTACAAAAATATTGTTTGTCTTGGAATATAAAATATCTACGACGAGGTGTTAGAAGGGAAAAAGAGGAATACATTTCTGCCAAAAATAGATCAACTTTGAGATTAATATGACATTTTCGGGAGGAAAAACCTAAAAAAGTTGAAACATTTAGATTTTTTTTCTGGAAAGATTTCTGAATTTTTTCAAGAAAATTTTTGACCATCGGAAATCAGAAATTTCTAAATTTTTCTTAGAAAATTTGTACAAACTTCAACTTTTTCTAGTACATTTTTGACTTTTTGAACTCAGAAATTTCCACGTTTTGTTTCTCAAAATTTTCTGACATTACTCTAAAAACCTCCTTTATTCTAGCACATTTAAAACTTTTCAAACAGAAATTTCTGAGGTTTTTTTTTTTTTTAGATATTTTGGTGTAAATTTGCTCCGTTTTTCTGTCTACCGTGGCCCCTAACATGCCATCGTGGATTTTATATTTAAATGTGTTGTTTTTAATATTGAAAAGGGAATAACAAATTAAATTTTCCATTAAGTTACATTATTTTCCTATACTTGTCATAAAAACTTTTGCCATTTTATTCTCCATGGCTGTTTTCTGTGATTTCTTCTGTCTTGTGATGGAAATCGATGCGTTCAGGCTGGTTTATTGATTATTTGTGTGTGAACATGAAGTGATGCTGGTGAACGACGAGCTGCTCCAGAGGCTGACCAACGGAAAGGCCAGCCTGAACAAACCGCTGGTCATCCACCGGTCCGCAGAAACCTCCGTCCCGCTGGACTACCACTCTCCCCCGGAGGAGGTGGCCGAGTGGCTGCGGGGGAAGGGCTTCAGCGACCCGTGAGTGACCGCCGCCTGGTTCCCACGCTGCTCCGGCAACCTGCGGGTCTCACCTGTGTGTGTGTGTGTGTGTGTGTGTGTGTGTGTGTGTGTGTGTGTGTGTGTGTGTCAGGACGGTCCAGTGCCTCAGCGTGCTGACGGGAGCGCAGCTTTTCTCGCTGAATAAGGAGGAACTGCGCGCCGTGCTGCCGGATGAAGGAGTCCGGGTCTACAGCCAGCTCACTGTGCAGAAAGCACTGCTGGAGGTAAAACCACACTTCATAATTCATTTATCTACCTTCAACACCGACCTGTTCAGAAAACATTAAAGCATCAAACACGTCGGACTTTACCGAGGCACGTAATAAAAACCTCGGTCACGTGACCGACGTTCTTCTAACCTTGTAAATATTCCCATTTCAGAATAATATTGAAAACAGCAGCACAGCAGCGTGATGGTCCGACGTCCCTAATACGAAAATTTCTTCTAAAATAAATAAAAAAAATTTACATTTCGAGAAAATTTATAGAAAACCTTGGAAAGTCAAACATTTTCAAGAAAAACTGACTTCTTCCAAATGAAAAGCAATTAAAACTTCTGAAATTTAGAAATTCCCACGTTCCAGTTAGCTTAAAGCTAAATATTTAGTTAGCGAGCTAAGCCTTTAGCTCCAAACTAATATGTAGCTAACTAATGCTTAGTTAGCAATCTGAATTGCTAGCCCACAATTTAAGTAATTTCAAGCCACATATTGCTAATTATTTAGCTCCAAGCTAAATGTTTAGCTCAGAAATTAAAATATTTACTTTAAAGCTAAACATTTAGTTTGAATCTTCATTTATGGTGAAAGTATGACTTTTAAAAATGTGTTGTTTTTTTCTCAGGCTAAATAAATACTTTGCTGTTAATTTTTGACTAATTTTGCAAATGGCTCCTTATTGCTTGTCTGGAATAAAAAAGTTTCCAAATTGTGACTTTTTTCACCATTTTCAAATTTACAAACTTTTTTTGTTGAAAAAACAAAAATCTGTTTTTAGATTTTTTTTAAAATCTAAACCTTTGATTGTTGGCGGACGATTCTGAAGCCTTTCCATCCCGCCGGTACCGCTTGGTTCTGCTAACCGGGTCGCTCCAGGTCCAAACCGCCTCCAACTTGGTTGTTTTCTGTGCAGGACGCCAAGCGGGCCACGGAGCTGGAGGCCGTCATGGAGAAGCAGAAGCAGAAAGTGGATCTGAAGCTGGAGAGCAGCACACTGTGAGCTGCAGTGTGAAGACGCTCGGCTGGTTCTGATCCGACTCAGGCAGTTAAAGTGACTTTTATTCTGCTCATTTAAGGCATCCACCAGTTTCTATGGATGAAGACGTTTTCTCTGCAGTGCAAAATAAATATTTAAGCTCCTTCTGGTCTTGGTTTCACTTATTTAGCTGAAAATCCAAATGAAACAAAAACGAGACAATAAAAGTGTTTTTTTTATTTTTATTGTGACTTTAAAGAAAAAATTTCAGCCAAACTGAACAAATCAGGGGAGCAAAGCATCCATTCAATCTGTTCTCTACTCTAAACGGGCCGTAATGATCGATGACTGTCGGATCGTTTCCATGCCAACAGTAGATGCTGTTAAATTAAAGAGAAACAGTGAAACTAACAGAAAACTCTCACCAGAACTGAACAGAACCGGGTCGAACTCACTACTTTTATTTTTTTTTTTAGTTCCAGAATCAGAAAATAAAAAGATTTTTTCATGTTTTTTTTAAAGTGGAGATGGAACAAGACTACAAGTTTAAAAACGGTTTGGGTTTGAATTAGAAACGCTTTAAACTGGGAGACATTCAAGAAAAGCATGTGACAGCAGGAAGGAAGCCTCCGAGGGACAAACAGGGCGGGCCTTCCACACTAACATATTTACAGACCTTTATCAAAAAAACATCAGAAAAAAAAAGGAGTAAAATCAGTTGCATTTAATGATTTTTTTTGTTGCTAATTTAATACGTTTGCAGCCACCTGGTCTGATGAAACCGAAGTCATGTCATGGTTTAGCTAGCGGTGACTGCATGACCAAATATGGAGACGATGAGACGCAGGAAGGCAACGACTACGTTTAATAAAAACGGACAGAGTGGAGAGACGGGAGGCAATGAGGCGCCGCCGTTTGGTCTTCAGAAATCTCCCCCAGCGTCTCGCTCCTCCCCCCGGCGGGAGTCCGACCGGCCGTTCATGCTGTCCCGCTTGTCTCGGTCCCGGGAGCGGTCTCGAGACGAACGCTCGCGGTCCCTGGACGACCTGAGAGAAACGGCCAATCAGACGGTCGATAAGCTGACAGGTAAATCTGATAAAATCACGTCAGAAACAAACATTTACATCTGCAGTCATTCACTGAGAAAGACAGAAAGAAAGAAAAGGACAACAACACAAAGAAAGGATAGAAAGAAAGCAAAACAGAAAGCAAAACAAAGAATAAGATGACAAAGAAAGCAAGATAGAAAGATAAAGAAAAAGACAAAGGCAGAAAGTAAGATGGAAAGAAAAACAGAAAGAACAAAGAAAGCCACATATGTAGCGCCCCCATGCAGGGCCGCCCCCCTGCGGGGCCGCCCCCACCGCCGCCGCCCTGCAGCCCTACTTGTGTCTGGAGCTCTGCTCGTGGCTGTGGCGATGCCCTCGGCTGCGGGAGCGGGATCTGCTGCGGTGCCGCCGCTTCCTGTCCCTGGAGCGTGAGCGCGAGCGGCGCCGGTCCCGGGACGAGGAGCGTGAGCGCCTCCGTCTGCGGTCACGTGAACGGGACCTGGAAAAAAAAAAACAATAAATAAACACAACAAATCGCTTCAAATCCAGAACTTACCCTAAAGCTTTTCATGAAATAAAACCTCAGGATCGTCCAGTAAGCTCACCTTCTATGCTCTCTGCTGCGTGACCGAGTCCTGAGAAACAAACAGGGTAAAGTTACCACAGGGCACCATGACCACTGAACGCCCAACGTTTCCATTCTTACCTTTTCCGCATCCGTTCCTCTTTTTCTCTCTCCTCTCTCCTCTTTAGGCGCTCCTGGTTCCTTTTCTCCTGCTTCTCAACCACTGTTTTCTGGTAAAAAACAAAAAATATTTAAAGAGAAAGAAAATCTATTTGAAGGAACACTTCTAATCTTCATATTCACTCCAAGTTCAGTCAAAATTATTCTTAAATAATTAGATTTTCTTTCAGAATGAGCCGTTTTAAGGCTTCTTGTCACTTTAAATCCAAATAAGCTGCTACTGGCCATCAACCCAACTCAACAATTACACTCGCATGAAAATGGCTGCAAAATAGATGTGCAATGAGAGAAACCAGCTGACCAAACCTGATGGAACTTTGCTTGGGTTGCTAGGTAATGGACAGAGTTCCGCTGGGGTTGCTAGGTAACAGGGAGTTACCCAGCAACCTTTTGTGACATTACATTCCAAAAGTTTTTGAAACAATTAATTTTCCCAACACTAAAAGAAAGTGAACTTTTTGCAAAATAACGGCTGGGTGTTTTTTTTTAATAGCTTATGGTCTTTTTTTGTTTTGTTTTTTGTTTAGAACCAGTAGAAACTTAAATCAAATTAAAAAACGTGTAAAATGTGAATTTTGCATACTAGCTCACCTTTAAAAACCGTTTTTAAAGGGGAAGCTCAGCACATACCTTTAGTTGGTCCAGTTTCTCCCTGATCTGGATGAAGCCCAGGTGAAGCTTCCCACCAAAATGGTCGGCCAGGCGGCGGTCGTTGTCATGGAGACCCAAGTAGGCGGAGCAAACCTCACAGACGCGGAGTTTCTGTTGTTGGAAGCTGGAGGCTGGCATGGAGTTTCTGTATTCCTCCTACCAGACGAAGATGAGGGCAAAAGAAACCCCACAGTGTTACTTTTAAGAAGAGGAAGCACTTCCTGTTCCTGGCGGTTCTCCTGACTCACCTCGGCATCCTTTTTCCTGGTGCGGACCTTCTCCACCTCCTGCAGAACCTTCTGGGCTTCGTCCACGTTGCCCTCGGCGCCGAGCTGCTCCGCCTTCGCCAGCAGCTTCCCGATCTCCTCGTTCAGCTCATGGACCTTCTCAGCCTGAAACGCAGCAAGGCATGATGGGTTTAGCTGCGTAGCCAACACACACACACACACACACACACACACACACACACACACACACACACACACACACACACACACACACACACACACACACAGAGGTGAGTGAAGCTCCACCTTTGCAGCCACTTCTGCGCTGATCTCCTCCTGCGTCTCAGCCAGCCGTTTCTTGGCTAACTCTGTCCGCCGGTCGCAGTCGGCGATGAACGTCTCCAGGTGATCCACGGCCTTCAGGGGGAAACAAACATTTATCTGATCATTAAGTCTGATTATCAATAACCAATCATCATTTTCTGAAGGTCGTCACTTGCATCAAGCTCGAAGAACAGATCTCTCTCCTTGGAGGCGATTTCGTAGTCGGCTCGCAGCGCCAGGTCGTGGATCTTTGTGCATTCGCCCAGATCCATACGCTGCAAAACAACAGAAATTATTCAACACAAGTGAAATCAAATAAACTCGTTTATGCATCTGAATATGTACAAAATGGTTTAAGATGCAGGTTTTAATAAGTATTCAGTGTAATTTCCCTCTTTCTATCCAGAAAAAGACAAACTTTCATGGATTTTACATAATCAATTAGGGCTGAAATGTTTCCATTACAAACGTGCCCAGTGAATATCTGTTGATATTCCACCAATGTCAAAAAAACTATTTCGCAATTATGGTGTTTCCAGTAAATAAGAAATGCAACTAAAGTCATGTGAATACATTTGTTCACATAAAGTCATAAAAAAAAAAAATAATTCTCATCCTAAAGCTACTTCCTGTCGTCTTCTTCGTGGTTTCTGGCAGTAGTAATGTCTTGTTGATGATCACATGACTTGTGTGACCCCAAACAAAGAGCATTTCCATTGCAGTTTTAAAAAATAGACTAATTTTGACACAGACAAAACAAACCCAACTCAAAATTCTCATGTTTCCATTAAGCTAATTTATTTTCAAAAAGCCTAATTGTGAATTCTTTGGTGAATGGAAACACAGCTGGTGACCAAAAATCCTCAAGCCAAATTATCTGCTTCGAAGCTTCGTTAAATATTCTGTAAAGTCTTTAATTGCTCCCACCAAAGCACAGCGTACTGAATCGTTTGTGTTTCACCAAAACGCTTCCGCGCCATCGATGTGTGTATGCTAAGCTAAGCGGTACTTTTAGTGGAAGATGTGCGCCAAAATTAACAAATCAAAAGTGTGGAAACATTTTAGACTAAAATTAAGACGTCAAACAGAATTAGCTTTCAACAACAGCATGAACAGAAAACAGCCACTGCAGACATCAAACTCTGTTTTTGTTTGTTTATATTCACTTTGCAGAGTACGTGGTAATCTGTGGTAATCTCAGATTTACAAAGAGGAATATTTTGGCTAACGTTAAATAAACAGACTGACCACAGCAGCATGTTTAGCTAACAGTGTGTGAAAAACGACTAAGCAGCTCTTACAGCTCAGCATCAGATTAACCACTTGAAGTTTACAAGCTGCAGCTAGTTTACAGTACCTAACTCTTCCTCCTCTTCAGTAGCTAGCTGCTCAACCTCTCACTACTAGCTAAGTGGAATCAACCAACTCTTTGGTTGCCTAGCAACAACCAGCTACTACCAAAACATATTCAGTTTGGAGAGACTTCACAATTCATTTTATTTGTTTGTTTATTTATTTTGGACATTTAAAATGTTTTCCATTATGCAATTAAAACATAAATATTATCGTTTATAGCGATAACTTCAGGGCCGGTTTGTCGCCCGGTACCGGTTGCCATGGTTACCGGCGTATTTTGGGGCGTGAGAGCGTGACCCACCGTTCCAGACAGGATGTCGTGCGGGCAGCAGTTGAGCAGGTGACTCTTGCAGACTCGCTCGTCGGTGAACTTGACCCTCTGCCGCGTCTCGTCGCCTGAAACAAGAGAAGAGGAGTGAGGAAGAGGAGGAAGAGTTAGGCTACGCTAACGTTAGCTGCAGCTGTCACAGGTACAAACCTTCCCTTTAAGGGAACTGGACTCATATCTGTTTCTGTGTTAATCATAGTAAACATAGATGTTAAACATGTAGATCTTACTGCTGTATGTCTGGTTCTTACCTTCCAAAGAATCAATAAATCATGTTAAAGGCCCACACTGCTGCTGGAAGCAGACACACCGATCCAGTATCAATATCTGTATCGGTGCCGATATCGGAAAAATATCAGTGGCAATGAGTCCAATCTATTCAGTCTATTTCTACTCACTTTACATTATATTAATAACTCCTAAACAAACTGTCTGAACTTTTCTGACAGTTTGTTGCTGTTTATATTTAATCTTTTGTTTTCGGCTGTTTGAATCCTAACTGCACTGACTGAACAAATTAAAGTTGTTTTATTTTTACATGTTTAACTACAGAATTAGTCATTTGTAATTCAGTATGTTTATGTCTGTTTAAATAAATCCAGCTGTGTCAGATCGATACTAAACCTCAGATATCGGCACTGAAAGAAAAAACGTGGATCGGTGCATCTCCAGCTGGTAGCAGTGAAATGAGATTTACTTCTAACTAAAAGCATAAATTATGTTTTTAATACTTTCCTGGACAGAAAAAAATGAACTAATGCACAAAAAATGAAAATCACTTTGATAAAAATCTCCAGCCAAGCCTTTCATAAAAATAAAACACTTAAAAAAAGAATCCAAGGGAAAGAAATGCGGTTATACACACTGCGATCTGCACCACATACTGTACCCTTCTGCATCTTCAACACCTCAGCTGCAGAATTTTAAACCCGCTGCAGAAAAGTTTAAATGGGAACAGATTTCTGGCCCAAACCTGCAGTAAGAAGTTGGGAGTCATACACAAGTCAGATTGTAAACGAGTGGATTGCTAATCTGTAATCTGCCGTGTAAAGGCGTTGCAGCCAGTCGGCTCGTATGGAAACAACGCAACTAGACGTGTTAGCTGAAGATAACTGATGTGCCACTGAGGAATTATACGATTATTTAAGTAAAAAGCTACAATAAACTGCAGAAGGCAGAGAAATTGTTTGGATATTGATCATAACAGCTTTAAAAATCATGTGTGACTCACGGCTCGATGAACATGAGGCTTTTCTGCAACTCCCTTGCAGATTGATGTAGGCTGGCAATGATACACTGAACCTTAATGAATAAAATAAAGGGGCCACAATTGTTCAGTTTGTATGCAACACATGTATGGGAAGAATCAGAAATGAATGTGATCACACACGCACACCACACAGACCCGCTCTGACTGAACAGATGGAACCGCCAGCGCTTCAGAGGCCACAAAAAACAAAAAACGCAACAAAAAAACCTGAAAACGTCGATAAATTGATCCATTAACTAAGACAAACATAGTCATTTCTATTTGCATCATTTATTGTTTTTCTACCAAAACCTGGATGATAAAAGTCTTCAGCCTGGTGTTTTGGTCTCTTATTTTGAAGGATAATTTTGCTGAATTCATTTCATTTGTTGTTTTGTTTTTTATTTTAGATATTCAAAATGTGTTCCAGTTCCAGAGTTAAATGTTCGCTAAAATTTAGAGTTTGAAAATGTGTTCTTGCATTATTACATTACTGGAAAATAGTCTCAAACAACAATATTATCGTTTATCGCAATAAATTCTGGACGATTGATCATTTAACATTAGCTATGGTCACATGATTAAATGCTTTCAGTGCCTCCAAAAGTACTGAGTCTTTTCAAATTTATAATTTATAACCACAAGTTTTAATTTGATCTAAGCCAGGGGTGTACAAAATGTGGCACAGGGGCCATCTGAGGCCCTTGAGTTGAGTTTATGTGGCCCCTGACTGCAGTTCCAGAGTCAAGGTTCAAGTCAGGTCAAGGTCGGCCATCTGAACATCAAATTAAATTCTTCATGAAAGAAATTTTTAGGTGCAAACCAGAGATTATCTCTGTTAATTAAGCACAAAATTTCCTTTGACTTTAGTTTAGATGGAGAGAAGATCAAACATTCAGCGATTCAAAGCAAAATCAGACACATTTATTAAACTGGGCTGAAGAAACAGACACATGTACACCTCAGACCTTTTGCTCTGAACAACAATCATCCCCAAATTTAGCTAATTGTGCATCTATGTATGATCTATGACCCATGTGATTTCAACATTCAGTTTCTTCAACAGAAACTTTTATTTAATTCATTTAAATATTGGCTGTTTAGTTTATTCAACAGAAAAAAAAATAAAAAAGTAAAAAAAAAAAAAAATTAAAAATACAAAAGCTTTTTTGTGACTCTCCTGAACTTTGAAGCTTCAGAGTTTTGGTAAAAAGTTTGGACAATTATATTTACATTAAACAATTATTTGACTCTTTATCATTTCAAACCAGAGTTATTACCAGTTGCAGGTTGTAGGCCAGAACCAGAACATCTGCAGTTAGGCTAAATTACAAACATGTGGACTCTTCAGAATTTATGGGAATTAGGTCCCAATACCCAATCTAAAAGGCACCATATTAAAGATGCATGCCACACTTTGAGATTTTTTTTCTTTACTTTCCGTTTATCCAGTGAAATATTTGGTTGTTTGTGGTCATAATGTCAAAAACTTCAATACTTATGCAAGGCACCTTAAACACGTCATCAACTGATGTTAGCGCAGAGTCATTGTTATGATATATAATATTAATTTAATGAACTACTGCATCGATTAAAACTCGTATGTTTGCCCAATACTTTGAAAGCAAATTTAATTTCACAGAAGCTACGTAAAATTAGCATTTAAAGCCAATGTGTGGCAGAAATTTAACTAAGTATTAAAAATTAAGAACAGTAGTTAGGAGTTAATTATTCCGTTATAAGCGTAATCCGGTGGGTTAGTTGGACATGGTCCAGCGCGTGGCAGTATGGCGCCGGCAGCTTTCCTAACTCCACAATAAACACTAGACGAGCTGGAGCTAACTTAGCCCACATTCTAGGCAGCATAAAATGCACATATTTATGTAAATTTAAACTAAACACGGCGGATGGATACAGTAAGCGCTAAATTTAGAACTCATTTTAAGGCCTGGAAGCAGTTTTCCTGTGTTAAGAAGCAGCGCTCTGTGGTACATCCATTCAAGCAGGTCTGTCCACCACTCGCCAACACAAGCCAGCCTCAGCAGAGCCTCCATCTTGGCTAGCTCCGTTAGCTCCCACAGCTACTCACCATCCCTGGCTGTTCCCATCAGCTGGTCGAGCAGGGCTCTCATCTGAGCCTGGGCGGACATGGTCTACGGTGACTCCGTCGACAACCGAACAACTGGACCAGCTCTTCTATTTGTTTACCAGGTTGAACCGTATTTTTTTCCAACCATCACCGCTAACTGCTTTTCTTTACGTCGCGAACTGACCCGTTTCCGTTTAAAATTACGGAAATGACGCGTAACTTCTATGGCGCTACAGATCTAAGATCAACCAATCACAATGCTCTAACACCAGTGCCTCGGCAAACTATTAATCCCTGAATTAAGACTGCCAGGTTGCAGCTATTTACAGCCGGTCACACTCCGATAGATTTTTTAAAAAAGGCTATGTTTAATTTTAGATGAAATTGTCGTGGAAAAACGGTATTATAATTGTTTTATTCTATTATTATTGGTAGAAAGTATAGATATTTCATATAGTAACACCTGTCAGACAAAGGAAAGGTAAAAATAGACATTCACGTTCTGCTTATCTCTGATTAGTTTGCGCAGATCTGGGCAGCTGCAGACAGAACCAGTGACCGACGAAGATCGGTTGAAAGTTAACGTAAGAAAAATTTCTCCTTTTAATGCCAATTTTTTAAAATTGTTTTAACTGAAATAATACTTATTTGTAGCAAAGATACCGATCTCGCTGCTGTGTGGGTTTAGCATTTGCTGAACGACTTGTGATAGCAAAGTACATTCACCTGTTTTTGAACTAGTTTCGCTAACTTATATGCCCAGTAAATACTAAATCTTTAATTTTATTTAAACAGCTTTGAGTTGGGAGTTGTCTGTGTCCAAGTGAGGGTTTAATTTTCTTATTATGAAGCTGTCCCTGCTGTAACTGGCAGTAAATAACCTGAGGCCACTGTGACTAACTGGGCGTGTTATTCCGGTTGAGGATGATAGGTTCTGCTTGGGTGTTTTGTTTTTGGGCACAGATGTTTCTGGAACCAGTTCTGGCACATCTGAATGGGCTCAGAAGCACAAAGGTTGATGCAGATAAGAGAACCGGACCGGCCAGGTCGAAATTATTCGCACCACTCAAACATTTTCCAGACTCTGTCTCTTTAAAACAACAAACTGTGTGATAAAAAATAAGGAAAATGACAATATTTACAATGCATAATTTGTGGTTTGTATTCAGCCTCACCGAAACAAACATTTTCACCAAATCTTTGTAAAATGGCTCATTTGTGATCCTCACCACAGGTTCTCAATTAGATTTATGTCTGGACTTCAACTAGGCCATTCTAACTGATTGCTGTGGGCTGGAAAGGAGCTCCAGTAGCAGTATGTATTACAGCAAACCCAAAGAAGCCTCTGACTGAAGATACTCTATGAAGACAGTCCTGTGAAGATGATGTTCATAATTTTCTCGATTATGAACCAGAACCAGCTCCTTTAAGAAATCTATAAGAAGTAAATAATGCTAGCTTTAGCAGTTGTTATTTCTTTAAAATAATGTAATATATTTATAACATTCTCACAAAAGAATATTATTTTTTTTTCTGGGTACATTTTTTTGTATATAAAAAATAATCTGAAAGAGTCATGATGCTGTTGCTGTTCAAAAATAACGGGTTTAGTTAAACTGAAAGTTAGGGTCGTAAAGGCTGTTGACCTTTGACCTAATCCATCCCATAATAGCCTCTAACATCCATCGTCCCCTAACATGATGCTGCCACCACCATGTTTTTAAAAAGTTTGAGCGTTTCCTCCTGGTTTTCCATTCTGACGCCGCTTCCTGTCTCAGCTCTGCAGGCCGGTGATGCTGTGAAGGCGATGGCGACCGCAGACCAGGCCACCGAGGGCTCCCCTCTGAAGCCGGCAGGAGACGGGTCCGAGGCGGCTCCGGCGGCGGCAGAACTGCAGAAGAAGAGGTGCAAGGGGGGATTCTCCAGGATGAGCCACTGGAGGACGGCGGTGTTCTTCCTCTCCCTCTTCCTCTGCCTCACCGTAGTCTTCGCCTTCTCCTTCATCATCCCCTGCCCTGAGCGGCCGCAGTACAAACTCAACTGGAGCCGAGGATTCTCCGACGCAGGCGAGTAGCGGCGCTGCAGGCAGGCAGACCCTAACGAGTATGAGCTATTGATATGCTAATCAATTATTATAGATTAATTAATCTGATGATCGATTATTCTGACGATTAATTGATTATTCTGAACATCAATTGACTATTCTGATGGTTAATTGAAGTAACAATTAATTGATTATCCTGACAATCAATTATCCAGAAAATTAATCAATTTATCAGATTTAAAAATGGCCACATTCTGTTTTCTCTACTTTATATCATATGTTTTTCATGAAGGTTTGATGGTTGGAAGCAGAAGATTCATCTGCAGCTCGAAGCATCAACATGAGCAGCTCAGGCCTCCTGCTGAGCCTCAGTGCAGCGTCTGGCTGCCATGGATTATTTCATGGATTAACTGAGTGATAATTGGATAAAATAGGATCTTTTTAGCTAAAACTGAGAAGTTCAGACATTATTTTCTGGTTCGAACAAAGAAGTTTTTTTTTTATCTTAAATGCAAAATGTTTTTGTGCAGCTTTGGCTCCTTTACTGATCTGAATGTGTTGCTGTTTCAGCGTACGACCTTTACTCCACTGAAAGATTAATCGATTACTAAATTAGTTGACGATTCAGTGATCGATTAATCGTTTGAGCCCTAGACGCTGACCGCCGTCTCTCCTCTCACAGTGACCTACGACTTCCTGGCTCTGGACCACGCCAACAGCGACAAGGTGATGGACGTCCTGATCGTCATCAGAGGCCCAGAAAGTTCCCCAAACACGTCGTGTTCTGACCAAGGTGGAGTCGCGTTCGGTCGGCGTTTCACTGCAGCTCAGTTTGGCCGATTGATTCTCAGCGTCTGTCTTCCAGGCCTGACTTCGCCGTGTCTGTTCCTGCTGGCGCTGGACGGGACCAAAGGAGAGATGCTGTGGGAGCGGCCGCTGGGCGGCGAGCTGGACTGGGCCCAGTGCGGCCTGCAGTGTCCATCCTGGCACTGCCTGCTGTCCCATTCTGACAACCTGACCGCCGTCAACAAACACACCGGTCAGTTTATCTATCGAACCGAAAAGTCTCCTCTGTTGGAGCCTGAGGCCTTTGTGTAAACACTAGGAAGAAAACCTTTACCGTCCTTTATCTGTAGATATTTAATTTTCTGAAATCAGGATTGGGGCTTAAAAGATTAATCGTATTTAATCGATTATTAGAATAACAATCAATTAATGCAGTAATCAAATAATCGTTATCTGGACTAAAAAGCAAGTCATTTTACTGAAGAGACATCACAGTCAGAGCAGTAATGAAACTAAAACTGAAGACGAAATCTAAATATTTTTCATTTTTTAAGCCGTTTTAATGAGGCGTCGACCTTTCAAAGTCCTGATGTTGATAAGAATTTGATGCTGATGTGTTAAAAGATGAAATATTTCCTTATCTAAAAGTTATATCAAAGTATAACTCAACAACCCTCTTGTTAACCCTTTCATGCACAGCGGTCACTTCAGTGGACAGCTGTCTAAAAGCCATTTCTGGAGCTTCCTGTGGATTTTTATGTTATAAATGCACACAGACCACTGGAGTGGACACTAACGCATCATAAAACACACTATAACTACTGGCCATCAGCTGCAAATGCAAGAAATGATTGTTGTTAAATCCAATATGGCCGACCCGGTCCCTCCTTCTTGCAGGTAAAAAAATATGGTGACATCAGAAAACCCCTACAGAACAATACTACTGATGTATTTTTCAAATAACTTTGTTTTTGGAAAAATTACAATTCATCAAATAAATAAATAAAATTAAAAAAATGTAATTTTTTTCCCTAACTTTTTTTTATGCCTTAAGAAAATAAAATAAAAAATGGGAAAAAAATCCTGACACAGGATCTTAATTCATTCATGAAAGGGTTAATTTTTGGTATTTTTTTCTTTAGGAGTTCTCATAAAATTATTACTTTATTTTTGTAACGATACGACGTTAAACTGGAAATATTAATCCGACCCGACGCCGTGAAGCCTGACTGTCTTCAGGCAGAGGTGGAAAAATTAATCTCAAGAGAAGAAATGCTTCAACATGTTCAAGTAAAATAAAACGTCTACGCAGGTTCTGATCAAATGATCAATCATTTAAAAATGACATCATCAGCTGAACCAAAATATGAAATTAAGAGGAAATTTTGGTATTTTAAGGATGAAAAGGACAATAATTCATATAAATAGCCAAAAATAACAAAATCAAGCAAAAATCCAGATCAGTTTCTTTCAATTAAAAATTTATGAAACTTTAGCAGAAACTGCAGGTGAGAGTCTGTCTGGAGGTTAAAACACGTTTGTTTTTCATTCAGTGGGAAGAAAATCCAGAAATTTACTCAAGAGAAGAAATGCTTCATAATAAAATTATTCAAGTAAAAGTGAAAAGCACAGCGCAATAAAAATATTCCTAAAAGTACTTTTTTATTTTATTTTTTTAAAGTTACTCTGGTAAATGTAACTAGTTACGACCCAGTTCTGGTTCCAGGTGTGGTGATGTGGCAGCAGCCTCGGCCCTCGGTTCTGTCCGTCTCGCTGCCCGTCCTCGGTGTCCCGGATCTGGACGGGGATCGGGTCCGCGACGTGGTTCTGGTCCTGCTGAATGGCACACAGGTAGACCGGTTGCTGCGTCGCGGCGGTTCTGATCCGACCCGTCAGATTTAACCGCTTCCTGTCCAAACCTGCAGACGCAGCTGGTGCTGCTCTCCGGGCAGACGGGGGATCGGATCGGGTCGGAGGTCCTCATCGGCGGCGGCGGCGCCACGCAGAGCCACCTGCTGCACCGAACCAAAGATGGATCGTACTTCCTGCTGCTGCAGAGAGGTCGGTAGCTCAGATCCCGACCGACCCGGATCAGAGTTAATGTAGTGACTAAAACTGACAAAGTCTGAAACCCAGAAAACATTTTCATTAAAAAGAAAAAATAATAAAAACCGTAAAACTATTGTGTTGCCCTTCTAGAAATTTCAAAAGTGATAAATTGTTTTTAAAAACGGCTGAAGAGGCGGGTTTCACCGGGAGCTTCAGGTTATTCTCTAGTTTTCTAAAAGTTTTAAATTCAAATTCAAAAAAACTTTATTCATCAAATTAAATGTCACCATATTTCATATCATTCAAATATCTTCAGAGTCATTGTGGTGATGATGATGTGAGCAGGAAGGATCTCCAGTAGCAGTCAGTCATGCAGCCAACTTAAGAAGCCTCTGACTGAGGACGACATGCTAACAGCTAACACGTCCTGGATGGAACCAGATTGTTTTAGCTACATCTGCTAATCCTCCTCGTTTACTTTTGAAAGGCAGAAAATTAAAAAATCAAAAATTTGACATAAAATTTTTTTTTAACTTAAAAATTTCTGATATCAATCTGTAAATGAGTTTAGGGTCATAGTTCAGGTGCTGTTTGATGCTAATCAGATGCTCCCAGCTGTAAAAACAACATCTTGTTGCCACGGTTACGCTTCGTAAGTAGCCACAAGGAAAAAGAGCAAAAATCCTTCTGGTTGCTCAGCATCCAGAAACGGAACAATATGGTGGTGAAAAGTTCGTTTCTATGCAGATGATGATGATGCCGGCCCAGATTCTCAGTCATTAGCAGCAAAGAGCTACGTTCTCTCTGGCTCTCGCTCAGAAACGTCGCTGCGGCGTGTCGTAGTGTCGCCGTTGGTCCCTGGAAGCAGCAGGGTTGGGGTGAAGCTAACCTGAGCTCGTTCCCGCAGCCTCCGGCGTGTTCAGCCTGCCCCTCTGGGAGATCGCAGCCAGAGCCAAACCGGGTCTGGGTCCGGATCTGAAGCGGGACAAACACCTGGAGAAAACGGCCAGCAACACAATGGGCCTGGTGCCCATCTACCAGTAAGAGCCAGCCTGCGTTACCCAGCATGCATCAGGTGTTCTGGGGTCTCATGTCTCCACTTGCAGGTCGGAGGCCAGACGTTTGCTGAGGACCAAAGTCGGGGATGATTCCTCTGACCTGCTGGTTGTGTCTAGAAGAGAGGTGGCGCTAGTGGACGGACCTTCCTTGAAGCGACGATGGAGATTCAACACCAGCTCCACCGGGGGGTCCGGCTGCCTGTCTATGTCTATATATCTATATCTATCGCTGTCTAGCTCTGTCCTGATGCTTCTCTCTCTCCTCCTCCAGTTTTCCGTCCTTCGGTCACTTCAACAGAGATAACCTTCTTGATCCTGTGGTTGAAGTTGAAGATGATGATGTCAGAAACTCCACTAAGGTGAGTCCATCATCATCATCGTCATCTTCATCTTCAGACCTTCCTCCCCCATGTCGACCCCCCCCTCTGTCCTGCAGGTCGCCATCTTGGACGGAGGGACCGGCGGTCTGCTGTGGGAGGAGCAGCTGCAGCCCGGCGCCGGCCCCCTCCGACCCGACGTCGTCCACACCACCAACTCGCTGTCCGTCTTCATGTTCTGGGGCCTGATTCGGTCCGGGTCCAACTCATCGGTAGGTTCTGCTCCTGTCGGCCGGCGTCCGGCCCGGAGCCGCCGCTCAGCCCGGTTCTGCTCTCTACAGGAGTCTGGCGGTTCCCCGTGCTCCTACATGCTGCACCCGCTCTACCCGGACGCCCTGCTGGAGTTCTGCCACGGCGTGGAGCGCATCGTCGCCTTCAGAGGTAAAACCGGCCGGGCGCTGCAGCATCATGCTGGGGGCGGGGCTAAGCTCAGGAAACCCAACCACATTATGGGATGGATTAGATCAGAGCAGATTCAACACAGAGGTCATGAAAATCTCATTAATCACATTTTTTAGTTTAAAAATGTGATTAATGACGATAAAAACGGGAAATTTCTGAGTTTCAAGTCAAAATTTCCAAAGGTAATAAAAAATAGATTTGATTTTAGAGTTTTAAAAGTTAAAAATTCTCTAAAAATATCTGATAAAAATTTTCTAGAAAAACAAACATGGAAAGTTTTAAGTCAAAAAATTGACTTGAAACTCAGGAAACATCTGTGTGTTTTTTCTATGCATATGGGACTCGGATCGACTGAATAGAAACTCCACACTTTTCAGATTGTAGCTGTAAAATATTTTGGACTCTGAGAATCATTTTAGAACTTCCTGTTGGTCTGTCCTAAAATCCAGACGAAATACTCTGAGGAAGTTTGGCAGCATTTTATGGAACCGTTCTCCCGTCTTTTCCAGCCACTCTGATGGAGAGCAGTCGCCACGCCGCCTACTTCCTGCTGACGGGGCCGGAGGCGGGCGAGGCGGGCGGCACCGTGGTTCTCACCAAGCGGAAGCTGAAGCAGGACGTCCCATTGTGCAGCGTCCGCCACATCAGGACCAGCCAGCAGCACAGCGACGATGAAGTCCAGGAAGCGTTCAACCGACTGCGCTTCAGGAGCAACTAGTGAAACATGGCCGCCGACTGGCGAAACATGGCCGCCGACTGGCGAAACATGGCCGCCGACTGGCGAAACATGGCCGCCATGCTGCGACTGTTCCTCACTACAAAGCCAAGCTCTTACTTTATCACGAGCCAAAGAAAGTCCTTCCTACTTTACTTTAACTGGATTCTTCCTGACACCTGCACAGGTGAAGGTGACGTTACCATGACGACGTATTACGCAATTAGAGATACAAAAAAAATTATTACATTTCATAAATTTTGAAGAAAGTACTTGGAAATTTCAGAGTTTGAAAAGTTAAAAATATGCTAGAAAAAAATTAGTTTGAGATTAACCTTAGAAATTTTCTAGAAAAAGTGGGAAATGTGTGAATTGGAATAGTCAAAACCTTCCTGGAGAAAATCACATTCTGTAGAAAAAAACCTGGAAATTTCTGAGTTTCAAAAGTGAAACATTTTTCACTTTTGAAACTCATAAATGTCCACCTTTTTTCTACAAAATTTCTGAAATTAAACTTTTTTTTTTAAAGAAAATTTTACTTTTTAAGCTAAAATTTTCACATTTTTTTCTAGAAAATTTCTGAGATTAATCTAGAAGTTTGATGTTTTTTTCTAGAGATTTCCTAATGTATTTTCTAGCCATACTGTCCCTGATGCGCAGGCAAATGCCAGCGTCCAATCAGAACCGTTGAAAAGCTGCTGCTGCGTACAGAAACTCGCCCGCTGTATTAACTGAACCAGATCCGATCGAAGCTGGACGATTTTCACTCTATGCATGAAAATTTGCATATGCCGTTTTTTGCTTTTAACCGCAGAGGCCTTAAAGGAAACATGTCAGCCTTTAAACTCTTTAATTTGTTGCGACTCAGCAGGAAACGGAGCGACTGGTTCTGATTCAGACCAGAACCAAACCAACACTAGCAAACACTTAAATGCTGTTAATTTGCTGTCAGTTTAGACATAAATGTTATGTTGAATCCAAGATGCTGGAAGTTTTACGATCTGCAGGACTAGAGCTAAAACTTTACTAATCATTTATGAACATTACACTGTGGTTCATTAGATCTGCTGTCTAGTTTCAGAAGCTTTCCTCAGAACGAGTGAAAACAGAAACACTTAGTTGTAGATTTTCTTGCTTTGAACATTTGGAGTTGATGTTTTATTTGATAAAATGTTTGGATTGAATAAATTACTTTTTTAAATAAAGACTTCAGTTTGAAATGTGGAAATGTGTTTTTGTTTCTTTAACAAGAAGAGACTCCAGAACCAACAATCCAGATCAGATAAAAGGTCGCTATCAGAGCAACCTGGACTTTGTGTTTAAAAAGAAAAAGTTTGAAAGAGCTACAAATAATAAACAAATGTATTATTAATACAGAAATACTTCATGTTTCTGTATTAAATATCTTTTTGCTGGGTAGTGTAGCTGCTTTGCCACCCTGTTTATATCAAGCAGGTTGTGGATGAGTTGGGAAAGGAAATTCCCGAACCGATGATCCCACCGGACCGGACTGCAGCAATTAAGGGGAAAAAACTTAAACAGGAAACAAAAACTAGACAAGACATCAAGAGGCTGTTTTTTATAATAACTGGTTCCATTACAGCTCAGAAATGATTGGATGTTTCCTTTTTTGTGTGCTTTTAATAGTTTCTGATGTTTTCTTTATTGACCTGTCTGCAATAAAAAGATTGTTTACTTAAAAATATATTTTTTTTTTATCTCAATCTTTCTAAGATTCTTCTAAAAATTTCTGATTTTTTCCCAGCAACTTTTCCCCTAATTTTTCAAATTAGAAAATAAATAAAATTTCTAGAAAATTTTAGATGAATTTCAAAATTTGAGCTTTTTCTTTTTGGAGAAATGTATTCTTGCTTTTCTATCTATAATGGCCCCATCTAACTATAATAAGCTTCAGACATGAAACTTCAGAGAATTTCTGAATTGCTCCCAGAAAATCTGGTTTTTGTAATTTATCTTTAAGAACTGAGACTCTCATCTACCAGTTGAGACATCTTAACTTCATCAAAAGTTGTTAAACTGTAAATATTCAGGTAGTGTGAAATATTTCAAAATATCAGTTCAGCAATGAGCAAGAAACTAGGCAGCTCTGTCGTTCACATCTTAATATGGGAAACTTTCCAGACAGGACACAACAGCCATAGTCCAGTCCATAGTCCAGTCCTCGTTCCGGAGACAAAGCGCCTGCGCGGCTTACGTGTCGGCAGAGGGGTGTGTCACCACGCAGAGACTGACGTACAGACGTGGAAGCGCTCCGTCGCTATAGTGAGAAGAACACACAACCAACACAGACATCACACGTTCAGTATCAGCGGCGTTACTCCAGAGTTTTATTTTCTGCTTTATTTGGGAAAATATCCCGGCAGTCTGCTCATCCCAACGAGCGCGTGTACATTACACCAGTAATTACACTCAGGCCGCACCCTGCCCACGCGCAAAATGTCATAAAGATCCAGTAAAACACAATTTTCTGCACTTCCGCACGACGTGTCAGCGGCGAAGCTGCGTTTGTTCCCCCTTTGATTACAGTGAATATCTGTAGGGTGAATGCCAAACGAAACACGTTTTTGCCTAAAAACTCAACTGTTAAGTTCTCTTAATAAGTAACTAATTGTATGAGAATGTACTTCCGCTTCATTCCACTTGATTTTTTTCCTGTTATTTAAACAATAAAAACTTCCTCCTGCTCCTTGATAGGGGATTAAGGCTCTCCCGGATCTCCTCTCAGTCCTCGGACCTGCGTACAGGAAGTCTAAACTTCAGATTCGCTCAGTTTGTCATTTCAATGTGACCTGAGCAGTCCGCCATATTATCATAACAGGACTGCACGGATACGTTTCTCCGAACCGGAGCGCACGCGCTTCGCGCTCTTTGCCCGTCAGTGAGGAAGCACGCGCCCCGAACCGTCCGCTGTGAAGACTCTGAGCTCTCGCTGCATCTAAAAAGGTAATCTTCACCTTCATTGCGTCTCTAAGAGTTTAAACGGGCTTCCTAACGAAGGGCTGGGGTGTGTTTCAGGCGGGGAACCACCTTAGCTGTCGGTGTTGAACATTGTTTAGTCTCCAGGCTGTTTACAACGATGTTTAATGAAGGCCAACAGTAAAAAAAAAATAAGAATAAAAATACACCGACAAGCCGAACCTGGTTATGCGGAAAAGAAGCTCCTTTAGCGGAGAGGAAAACCTCTGCGCCCGGGAGGAGTTGGGCAGTAATGTCGTTTAAGTCACAATATATGGAGGCTAAGCAACCAGCCGGTTTCGGTTGTTTAGTGTTTTTTCCGTAAAGGAGGAACGGGAGCTCAGCGCCGCATTGGTGAACACAGCTCAGGGTGCCGCATGCGACACCTCGAAAATAATCCCCTGGGTTACCAGAACCGGGCTTTCAGTGCGAACATTCACGAACAGAACCGAGGCAATTCAATAAAACAGATCCGAGGCAATTTTTCCTTTACTACTTAAAGTGCCTACGTCACTGCCGGTGGCTAAATGAAGGTACAGCAGTTAGTCAGTTTTCATTGATATTGATTGTTTTATTGATTATTATTAAAGATGGCTGAGGACATTAAGGCCAAACTGGACCAGTACCGAACCGCTCCCTTTGATGCCCGATTCCCGAACCAGAACCAGACGAGGAACTGCTGGTCCAACTACCTGGGTAAGGATACACCTCAAGGTCACAGCACAACAGGCTGTTTTACCTGACGGAGCAATAAGTCCAGCTTTAAAGTCGGTTTATTTTCTGTCAGGGTGATTTTAAAATGTGTAAATTTGGATTTTCCCCCCCCCATTTTCTCTGATTCCAGACTATCACCGCTGCCAGAAAGCTCTGACTGCTAAAGGAGTAGACACCACCCCCTGTGAGTGGTACAGGAGGGTCTACAAATCCCTCTGCCCCATGGCCTGGGTAAATAGATTCAACACTTTCACTAATAACTTTACTTTGTAAAAATAAAAATATTTTATTCCTGAAGACAGTCTGTCTGGTTTGGTCAGATGTGCTGAATTTCGCCTGAAATGTCAGTAAATATCAGTGGATGAAAATCCTTCTAATTGTTTTCCTGTGAACTTTGACCCTTCAGATTGAGAAATGGGACGGGCAGAGAGACGACGGGACGTTTCCAGGGAAGATCTGAGGCTGCCGGCTCTGAGGATGTAACTCTGTTAGCTGAATGTTTGTAAAAGCGACGCCTGGTCGTCACTTTTCCTCTCCAGCTGCTCTGCCCAGCAGCAAACTGAAACTGAATGGTCATTCCTTACAAACCCATTAAATGTACAGCAGATTCTGCATTAAAATGTCTCAGGATATATTTATGGAGTTCCAGTGTCTGAGTGTTTTCCCTCCAATAACGGCAACAACCGCTCTTAGTAAATTACTAAAAATAAGAAAAAACATAAATTATGTTTTTGAACATACATATTATGAATAAATGCAGATTTTAGTCATTTTTCAGGGAATAAATCCATTGAATTTTCACAATAAAACACTAGAATGGAATTTAATTTCCCTTTGAGATCAATAAAATACTTTTGAATGTAAACTAAAATACCAGAAATAATTTTTAGATAAAATTTGCTTGACACCTGGTTGGAAACTGCTTTTTTCTTTTTACATTATTTTCACTGTAATTGACATTTCATGGATGTTTTTGCTAAAAATGTGTTCTTTAAAAGTGATGACATACATTTCAGGTCAGGTGACATTAATGGATCTAAATTAGTTTTATTTAGCTGGACTGATTAGGAAAATTGTTCTTAACTGGCTGAAAATTACAGCAAAACATGTTTTTAAATATATTGAATAAATACAGGTTTTAGTCATTTTCAGGGAATAAATAGATTTAATTTCCACAACAGCATGAAAAATGACCAGGAATAGTTTTTAGGTATTTTCTTGTCAGGTTGGAAAATGTTTTTGTTTTGTTTTTTTACATTTTCAAAATTAACAAACTTAATAAAATATGTTTATTTAGCTGGGTTGGAAGAAAAACGGCTCTTTGGATGAAAAAGTTATGTCTGTAATGTAGAAATAAATCATAACTCATCAGAAAACAATAATTTTAATATTTTATTCATTTAAATAAACCTACACCGAATACACATAAGATTAGAAAAATAAATATTT
Organism: Poecilia latipinna; assembly: GCF_001443285.1. NCBI lineage: Eukaryota > Metazoa > Chordata > Actinopteri > Cyprinodontiformes > Poeciliidae > Poecilia > Poecilia latipinna. The sequence goes on along the minus strand of NW_015113067.1, from coordinate 279,209 downwards.
AAAAACGCTAGGAGTCAAATATACAACCATAACCCACAATTAATATACAGAGAAAGATTAATGTTGATGTTGGACATTTAAAACCATAAAACTGCATTTCCTGCACAGCGAGTCTCAGACGGAAGGAGAATATTTCTGAATATGAACATTTTTCAGCTCACACCGTCAGCCATTTTTAAACACAAGAGTCTGATGCAAACATCTGAATTTAATCCACAGAGTCACACATACAGACACACTTCTTGAACGCAAAACGGCTGAAGTTTTAACTCTTTTTACTGGTTTCCCTCTGGATCATCCAGTTAACCCAGCGGTGTCCCAACTTTTTGCCCCGGGGGCAAAACTGGCAAATTTAAACAACTAGAGCGCCACAAAATTCATTAAATAAAAAAAACGCAAAAAGGAGTTTAGTGTGACTTTTGTTTTACCTGCTCAAAAAACAAAATGTTTATGAAATCTGTTTATTGCACTGCAAAAACACAAAATTTGACCAAGTGTATTTGGTTTGGTTTCTAGTACAAATCTTAGTTTTGTCTTATTTCAAGTGTATTTACTTACAAGTAAGTAGATCAGCTTGTTTTAAGTAAATAATTCATTAGTACTGATGAAAAAGTTCCAGCTCCACTGAAGATTATTTCACTTACAACAAGACAACAATACTTGGTAAAGTTTTGTGTTTTTACAGTGCATTGAAGATCCGAAACATAAAAAAGGCTTTGGACTGTTTTATTAAAAACAGACGATCTCCAATTTTTTTTTGGTTTTCCATTTGTTTTTTATTTTATTGGCTGTTTTTGACTTGACATCAGCGGCCGAACGAAATCATACGAAGGGCCAAAAACGGCCCCGGGCCACACATTGGACACCCCTGATTTAATCAGAAGAGTTGAGCCTTGGCCGTTTCTGGTTTGTTCCTGAATTATCTCAGTATTTAAGGACTCTGCTCAAATATCCGACCAGTAACTGAACCAGAACGTGATCAAATATTTCAGCAATCGTGTGTTTTAAAGAAAATTAAAACTCCAAACTGTGAATCTAAATCTTGTTTTCACGATGAGCTGAAGTCACGTTTTCATGATCGGCCCGTCTGGAAACCAAACTCCAGCCCAGGATGAGCGTGCCGTATGTAAACTTCTGGCTGCTTTCAGCAGATTCTGGCAGAGGGGATACACTGCAAAAACACTAAAACTTACCAAGATTTTCATCTACTGTCTGGTGCAAATACTTAAAGTAAGCCAAAAATAACTAACTTTCAAGCAACATATTAGAGCTTGTTTAGAGTCAATAATATTTATTTTAAATATTTATAGAATAATCTTGATGGATAAAACAATTAAATCTGCATTTAAAATAAAGCTGAAAACTATTCGGATGAAGCTGTGGTGTGTGAATAAGCTGATGCTTTGTTGAATAGTTAATTTTATAAATTATTTTATGCATTTGGGTCAAAAATGATAAGTTTATGCTTCTTCTTGCTCCTTTTCTTCATGATCTAAGTTGTTGCATGAAATATTCATATTTATGAGTGAATGAAATAAAAATTTTATTAAATGAGTTTTAGTTCCAAAATCTGCAACAGGCAGATTTTATTACTTGTATATTAGTTTTATTTTATTCAAATGAACTAAAATATTTTCCCTAGAAACTGAACAACGCTGGGTAACATTTTGTGTTTTTGCAGTGTATTTAATGAAGTACAGGTTTTAGCTGTGATGAATTCATATTTGTGACGTTTTTAACGCTGTATGTTTTGATTTGAGGTAAGTCGATAATATTTGCATATCAGGTTACATATTCAGAGAAAAATCCAAGAGAAAAACGCTGAAGCTGCACCGAATCCACACAGAGCTACTGTTAGAAAGGTCACTTATAATCAAGGTCTGATGCTAAGCAGAGAAATAAATATAGATTTTATTTAATTAATCAGTCGATGTTCGCTATACACACACACTTTGCATAATTTCAGCTTTTTCTATGAATTAGTGACAAATTTAGAAGGTTTAAATTATTCAAGCCACAGTTATAAATCAAAATGTTTTTTCTAAACTAGCATCATAACTGGTATTTTCATGCTAATGGCGCTATAAGCTAATGGTTTGGCTCATAGGGAATTATTTACATGCCGAAAGTTGCATTAAAATATGCAGCAGCAGCAGCCGGGTTCAGTAATAGGCACTGTAAACGGAGTGAGGCGCCCCCTGCTGGAGGGTTAATGTGAGTTTTCACAGCTGAACATGGAGGAGAAATCCAACCAGAAAGCAGAAATCTGAGTCCAGCGTCCGAGCGTCGCAGTTTGTTCAGTTGCTCACCAGACTGTGGAGGAGAGGCGTCGTCTCCACGTCGCCTCGGCTCAGATAAAACTCCACGTCAGAATCGCCTCTTCCCGTGTTTAACGCCGTCAGTCATGCAGGTTTTGGGCCGGAGAGCTAAAAGGAAGAGGAACGAAGAAGATCAGTTTGATCATTTAACATTCTGCTACTGACAATAGTTTGATGCTGATATGTTAAAAGATTAAATATTTTATTATTCTTATAACAAATTCCAAAGTAAACTTCACAAGATGCTCAGTATTCCTCTTTTTTGTTTTTAACTACTTTTCATGGAGGAATTATTAAATTTCTCTCATTTTACTAATTTTATGACTTTTTGTACTATTACAACTTTATTATAACTTTATTCTCGTATAACAACTAGTTTCTCTTATTTTGAGTTTATTCTCATATTTTTACAACTTTTTTCTCACAATATGACTTTACTGTGTGACTTTATTATTGTGATAATTTAACTATTTTTGTATTATTTCAACTTTATTGTGATACGGCTTTTTTCTAATAACATTACATCTTTGTTTTGGTAACATAGTACACTTTATTCTTGATTAATGACTTTATTGTTATAGAACTTTATTCTCATCTTACTACATAATTTCTTAAAATATTCAGATTTTTTCCTTGTAATCATAAAATAATAAAATCTTAACCTGGTCCTAATATTCTGTGGTAAACTTGACCAGAATCCAAATTCAAAAAATATGGCTGCCCTGATTGTGCTCTGAGTTCTAAAAACCAAAAGAGTTTATTGGAGGAAAAAAACCCTAACCCCAAAAATTAAATCTTCAAAAACCAAAAATTCAATGAATCACCCAGAGTAAGTTCATTAACTATTAATTGTTCAGTTTTTGTGAATCACCAGGATCGGCTGTCTGTTTCTTCTTGTTGTGATGAACGATCTGGTTCTCATTGGTCATCTTCACATCCTGGTCCTCCACATGGTTGCTGCAACACACAAGTGAACACATTTATTCAGCGGGACCAGTGGAGAGGAACAGCAGAGACTGGGAATCACCACTGGGGGCGCTGCAATACAGGGAGTCACCACTGGGGGCGCTGCAATACAGGGAGTCACCACTGGGGGCGCTGCAATACATGGAGTCACCACTGGGGGCGCTGCAGTACAGGGAGTCACCACTGGGGGCGCTGCAGTACAGGGAATCACCACTGGGGGCGCTCACACAAAGCCTTCAGGACTTACCGTTGGTTGTGCCTACTGCTTCGGGGGCTGAAGAAGAGAAGAATTATCTATCAATAATTTATGAAAATCGTCTTATCTGGTGTGAAGCGGAAGATTTGTGCTCTGAAAATCTTAAACTAAACATGAATTATTTTGATAAAATAACGCATAAAGCAGCCATTTTTTTTTTATCAAACATTGTTATTTCTTGGGTTGGCTTTTTAAAAGAAAGAATGCAGTTAATTTATTTCAAAGAAAGTGAACAATTTTTATTTTTTTCAATTAAAAACAAAAAATATTTATTCTCAGCAACAAGATTTAGAGCCCAGCTGACTAACTTAACTTTAGTTAAGTTTAACAAAGCAGTTAAAGGCAGATTTGATTTATTGTTGTAGTACGTGAATAATATAATTCTGACAACACAAAGAGCAGTAATTAGTCCAAAACTGTACAAAAAATATAAACATCTTACGCTTAAAATAAAAACCTGTGGCAGTTTTAGCTTCACCTGGTTCAAATTCTGTAACATTTATCCTATTAAGAATCTTTTCCTGTCCATTTAATATTAATTAATAATTAGTAGATAATTAGCTATAAATGTTCTAGCATTCACTACTGTTCATTATTTTCTTTTTCCAAAAGTAATTTAATTATTGGCTTATTTGCAACTTTCAATTCATTTATAATATTGTGGAAAAACGGCTTAATGAAAACACTGCAGAAGATTATCCAATTAATTCCTTAATCACCAGAAAAACGGATTGTTAGAAAAAAAATCTAGATAATCCGTTACTAGAATAATCATTAGTTGCAGCTCCAGATCTTTTATTTCAAAATCTAAAATTTTTGTCGTACGAATTATAAAAAGAATCCATTTTGCTTCAAAGAGTCACGTTTCATCCGTCTGGAGGCACGAACGGCCCTGTGGGTTGTACCGGTCGCTGGTCTCGGTGTTAGCGGGGGTGTATGTATATATTTGAGCTTGTGGAAGTGTGTGTGGATCAGCCACCTGATGACGGTGCTCCTCTCGCGCTGCGCCACGTAGGCGTCGTCGGTGAACAGGACGGTGTGGTACGGCACCACGGGGTCACAGGTCGGCAGGATGCCTCTGGCGGCCTGGCTCACGCAGTCCAGGATGCCGTTGTACACCAGGAGGTCATCCACCAGCAGCTACACACACACACACACACACACACACACACACACAGAGCTGTGAGCAGGAAACCAAACACACCCTGCAGCAGATGTAGAGCTACTGACCCCGAACTCCTTGACGCCCCTCTGAGGCGTCTTGGAGTAGTTCCACAGCTTGATCATGGAGACGGTCACCGGCTGATCGAAGATCACGTAAACACGGTTCACCTGCAGACCAGAAGTTTACATACAATCAGTCCGGTCCGTTTTTAAAGCACATTTCAGTAACAAGGCAGCTCAAAGTGATTTCCATCATAAAAACAGAATGTGCCTTTTTATCCATTAATCCACGAGTCTGATTTAAGGTCAGACGTGAGGATAACAGGTGTATGTAAACTTGTGGTTTCTCCTGTATGTCTCGGTTTATCTGGTCGTTCTGGTCTGAATGTAAACCGGCCCCTCACCGTTCCTGGGAGAACCGGGGCCAACCACATGTGCCTGCCGTCCTGCGTGTCGTTGACGCCGTCGATCAGTTTATCGGGAGTCCGGACGTCGCCGCTCACGTTGTCCAGGATGTTCACGCTGTCGGGAAAAGCTGCGATGTCTGGCGCAAACGCAACGTCAGGGATCAATGAGACAAATTAAGCAGGGAAGCTAAACCTAAACTACAACACAACACTGCTTTGAGTTGGTCTGTCAGAAAAACATCAGGATGGAATCCATTCATGTTTGTGGTTGGAAAACGTCCCGTTTACATCCGGACATTCCACGCATGCGCACAACGCTGGAGGGCAACAAGACGGTTCTTTTACTCCTCGTTTCCATCCGCAGCCTCACTGGAACCGAGATGAATGAGTTTGCTGCGCCACAGCAAAATGAAAAACACACCGAAACACCGTGAAGAGCAACTAAAAACCACTCGTATTATCCTCTGACACGCTTACTGCGTCGGCTGCGCAGAACCGTTGCCATAGCAACTGACTGTGTCAAAATTGACAACCAATCTTCCTCTCCCTCGCTATTTTTTAAAGTAAAAGTTTTTTCTGAACTTGTTACCAAGCTGTCGTAGTGTTGACAATTAGTAGTAAAGCACTGCGTCACTTTTTATTGTATAAATCAGGCGTACATTTAATGTTTACCGCGTTATGCTGAAAAGTTGACAGCTAAAACCAATGCTAGTCGTCGTGTTCATGTCTTTGGTCGGAGAGCAGTTTGCGGATGTGACGTCACAGGAAAGGATACTGTTGTCCGTGAGGTGGATCTTCTGGTGGTTCTGGTTGTAAAACTCCAGTCCGTTCAGGCCGATGTAGTACGGGTCTCCCCAGGTGGTCAGCAGCTGCAGCTGGAAGATGACTGGATGACGACGAGTCAAAGAAAATACAACATGGCGGTACCGCAGAACCGGGCCGGGAATTCCCGAACTAAAGATAAAATAACATCACTCGCTGCGTTTACCACATAATTGCTCAATTTGACATTTTGAAAATAAATTCCCCTCATGGAAACACGGCAATTTCAAAAAAATGTGATGCTAAGATGAGGAGGGTTTTTTTTTTTTTATTAAATTGGTTTATTAAAACAGAAAAAACAAAACATACTTGAAGCAGTTTTTCTTTTTCTTCTTTTTTCGGTTGGTTAACAATAAAGTAATTAATCTCAGTAATTATTGCGATAAACAATAATGTTGTTTTGAGACCATTTTCCAGGAATATATTGATGCTGCATGAAATGCAAGTTCACCCTCTCAAAGACAAATTTTAATTTTGTAAAAGAAAAACAACAAATAAACAAAAAATATACAATTGGTTATAAAGTCGATGTAAACAAAACTCCCCTGTAATATACATTAATTATGGCGCTCATTATTATCTTAAATCAACATGCGATTAATTGATTATTGTGACATGTTGTTTGCAGAATGTTTTGTTCATGTTTTGTTGATTGTAGGTCTTTGCTTCAGTTTTTGTGGTTGCAGCATCTTTTGTTTTTTTTTTTGTTTTTTTGCGTTTGTCTCTGCAGCACATTTTGTACCTGCCAGCCATCGTATCACCGTTTCTTTAAATTCTCCTACTCGGCTGTTCTTCCTTTAGTCAGAGTAAGCTATTTTTAACAACTACATAATATTGTTTTTCTTCTGTTGTAAACCTGCTCTGACTGTACAGAATGTGAAAACAGAAACCCTTCCATAATAACCTCCAGCTCTGCTGACGTTTAAAGCCAAACATCAGCGATAAATAAAGCAATCGTTGAATGTTTCCGGCCGGTTGATGCTGCTGGTTCTGGATCGGCTGGGACTGACTGAATGGTTTCATTCCACTTACTGAGTATTGATCAGTTAAAGTCCAGCGGGGCTGATCAATCTGGTCCAGAGAGCCTCACTGCCTCCAGTTTCCTTCCAGAAACCAGTTTTCTTTCCCAGCAGATCTTCAATCAAACCATTAAACAAGCATTTTTGTAAATATAAACATTAATATCACAAACTATTTTATTTTTTCATTTTTACCTGCTCAACATTAAACCGGAACACAATATTTTATTTAAATGAGCAAAAGTAGCCAGATTCCTGTAGAAACCAGATCTGACCAGTTAAAAATGCTATCCTAACGTTGTCGGGTCGATCTTTTACTTTTTTATCTTTTTTTTCATGACTTTAATGAAATTAAAAGCAAAACCGTGGCTGTTAAAGATGAATTCTTTGTGTTGCACGTCACATTTTGGTCTTTAGGGAGATTTTATTTCCTCTGAATGTTTTTAAACACAGAGTGAACATAAAGGATCTTCCATGGATGAACTGGAGCTAGCTGCTTTTGTGATGCTAGCAACACAAACTGTTAGCATAAGATGCTAACGCTAAAAAGTGAAGTTTGTGTTTTAAATTATGAGTGAAATCCTGTTTTTCAGGAAGGATACAGCCACAAGGCATGATGGGAGCCTCGTAGTCCATGCTGGGCTGCTCTGGCCTCTTCGAACTTCCTCTGAAAATGAACAAAACCAGAAATGAGTCGATGCCATTTTAGTTTGCCTGGCTTTGGCGAGCGCTGTGCTGCGTGCCTCTGGGCGTCGTCGTGGCTCCAGGTGTGAGCCGGAGGCTGCAGGTAATCCACAAACAGAATCTCCTGGGCGAAGTCGAAGTGGCAGTTACCCGGTCCTTTCCGGACCAGGAACCCGTCCGGCGGGGAGATGGCCACCTCGTCCAAGAACAGATGAAGGACTTTCACCTGAATCAGAAACAGACGCACCAGGTTACCAGATCCATCAGAGATCCGATTGGTCCACACGGTCCGAACAGAACCACTCGGTACCAGACTGCAGGTTTCCTGACACCCGTCTGCTTTAAGCTTAAAACTTTAATTTGTGAAGCTGATAGTTACATACTTAACAATAAATAAAGCGTGAACTATTTTTAATTAAACAAATAATCAGCTTTTCTTTTCTGAAGGAAAGAAGTTTTAAATCACAGCAGATCCAAAACTTACAGAGTTCTTCATATTTTTAAAAGAAAAACCTTTCTGCTCATTCTGACACTAGCAGGGTTTTGTGTTTCTCTCTCTATTGTGTTATTGTCTTGTGCAGTTTTAACCTGTTTTTAAAATGCCTTTAAATAAATCTGACATTGTGTTGCACTTAATATTTTCCTCAGTAGGTGTCTGTAACAGTTTTGCTCTAATTAAATAAATAAAAAAAAGAAAGTCTGGATCTGCATCAAACATCTGTTCTGCCGGGCCACACAGAGTCAGTCAAGGGGCCACAAATGGCCCCCGAGCAGAAAGCGCCTCTCACCCCTCTGTAGGAGTCCTCAGACGACTTGTTGTAGTTCCAGACGCGCAGCCCGGCGACGGCCTGATGCCTGCCGAAGGCGACGCTCAGGGTGTGAGACGCTCCGGCGGAGAACGGAATCAGCCACATGTGGACGTCGTCAGTGGTGATGTTATGGCCGTCGATGAGCCTGGAGGGAGAGGACACGATGACGGCTGGACCCGACGGAACCGACCCGACGGCACCGACCCGACGGCTGGACCCGACGGAACCGACCCGAATGGTACCAACCCAAACGGTACCAATCCGATCGTCTCACTTCTGGTTTCCATCTGACTCTCATGTGAATTTTGAGCAAACTTTTAAATGTTCCAAAACAAAAAAGGTGAATTTATCATTTATTTCCATCAGCTGACTCTCTCGCTCTTCGGTTGCCTAGCAACAACCTGCTGGGTGATTTCACCACTTTGCCTCATAACTGCTGAAAAATACAAAACAAAATGGAGAAAAAAATGTGCAGAAAACGGGAAAGATCACACCAGTAGTTTGGCTGTATGTCAGATATTTAAAACAAAAAACTAATCAATAATTATCGATATTGACTGGTATGAGACCCTCATATCATGAAGCTTCCGTTATATTGTCCACCTGAGCTCAGAACCACGGCTGGAGGGGAAAGTCTCTCTCCTTTATCACAGTAACTCTTTTCCTCTTGAATTTCGCCTTTTCTAAATCGATTCTTCATAAAAAGAAGTAAACAGAAACGCGTCTGTCGCTCCAGATCTGGTCGGCGTACTTATCAAGCGTGCGCGAGTCGTGTTGGTACTCCGGCAGGTCGTTGAGGTCTCGCGGTGACGCCGCCATCATGGTGAGGTCCAGAGGTAAACTCTCCCCGTCCTTCCCCACCACCTCCAGCCCCGTCAGGCCCATGTAGTGGGAATCGCCCCAAGTCGCCGTCATCTCCAGTCTGAGGCCTGGAGCAGCAGGAAGCAGAAACGTCACAACAGGAAGCAGAAACGTCACAACAGGAAGCAGAAACGTCACAACAGGAAGCAGAAACACATCCTGAGGGTTAGTTTCTACATGCAGGTCAAAGTTCAGCACTGGGCTTCACTTCCATGGTGCTCAGGCATCACCTGTTCTAGCAAAAGCTCTGAAACATTCATGCTAGAATATAGAAACCCATAAGTGCCAAGAATCACCGGTTTTACCAGGCATTCTGGGACACGTTTTCAGAGGAAATGATGAGAGGACTCACACTTCCCAGTGAAGATCCCCGGAACGTTCTGCATGTTTTCCTCTGGCTGGTTTACCGCAGCGCTGAGCTGAAGCTGCAGCTAATAAAACATTAAATCACATGAATGACAGCAGAACGGAGAGGAAACGGGTCTGTTTGGTGATGAAGGCCGTACGCACTGCGAGGTCTTCCTCTCTGAAGCCGGCCTGGGTGAAAGGTCGCTCGTCCCCCTCTCCGTCGGCGGTGCGCGGCCGCTGCAGCTCTTCCTCACACGCCGACCCGTCGGGTCGCTCGTCTTGGCCCAGAAACGTCTCGTCGTAGCGAGACATGGCCTCCAAGATGGCGTCGTCCGTGGTGAAGAGGATGGTGTCCCCGAACTGGTCCAGGTCTGAAACGGCAGCAGAGAGGAGGGACCAGGATGGTCCCGACCCGGTTAGCATGTTAGCAGGCGGTCCTGATGGTCCGTGATCCTTCGCTGTGCTGTGTCGGCGTGTCGCTCTCGTACCTCCGGACAGCGTTCCCGACGCCTTGGCGATCTCGCCCCTGAAGATGCAGCGGCCGTCCAGCAGCATCTCCACCTCCCTGGCGCCGCGGAACGAGTGGATGCGCGACTTGTTGTAGTTCCAGACCCGGATCATGGCGATCTGGTGCGGAGCGGCGAAGTCCAGGAAGACGGAGTGGCGGCGGCCCGGCGTGAACGGCGCCAGCCACAGGTGCATGTCGTCCTGCGTGCGGTTCACGCCGTCCACCAGGTTGGCCGCCACGCGCGGGTCTTTCCCGTACGCCGGAAGCACGTTGATGTCCGGTGGGTCGGCGCCGATGGCGGCGGGGCGCAGCGGCTCGCCGCTGGCGCTGAACACCTCCAGGCCGTTGAGGCCCACGTAATGGCGGTCGCCCCAGGTGGACCGGATGTTGAGAACCAGCCGCCGGCCCTGAGGCAGAACCGGGATCTCAAAGTCGTCGTCTCGCTCCGTGGCTGGGTCGTCGTCCGGGCCGTCGCTCTGCGGCGCCGCGCTGACGGAGGACGGGGGGGTCCTGGGGGTCGTGGCGGGGGTCACGGGGAGCGAGGGGGGGCCGCGACCTCGGCGCTGGAGGAACTCGTCGAAGACGTCGCCTTCGAAGGCCATGTTGGAGATGCGGCCGCGTTGGCACTGGTTGAACTTGGTGAGGGAGTCCCAGGACTCCATCAGGGAGTCGTCCTGCTGGCTGTGGCATCGGGACCGGCCGGCGCCGCTGGCCCGCCGGGCGGCGCCGGTCAGAGACACAGGCTCATCTGAGGAGCAGATAAAACAACACAGACTGAGGTGGAACGGCTGGAACCGTCCTCCTTGTTCACAAGCGGCAGATCTGAGTTTTCCTGCCACATGGCGGCCATTTTAAAGCTCCACCAAGTAACTGTTACCTTCAGTCGTTATAAAACGCTAAAAATATCAAATGTGACCTAAAAGACATTAACTTTCTGATTTAACTTCTTGAAACCACCCAGGCGTTTATCAGCGGAGTGGTTGCCATGGAGATGAAAGGATTTCTTAAACATGAAGGAATCAAAGCGGCGCTGCCGTTTGGAAAAACATTAAAACATGATGGAAAGACAAAAACAAGTTGATTTTACACGACACTGTCCCTTTAAAAGTGTGAGAACCTGGTTTTGTAACAAATGTCTCAGCATCAGCCTCTGGATCCACAGAAACAGAAAAGCCTTAGTCTGTGTGCAGGACTTCCTACCGGCCGCCAGGTGGCGCTGCTCCTCCGTCTGCCTGAAGGAGCTGCGGCGCCCGCTGACGGGCCGCTCCGCCTGCAGCTCCTCCAGCAGGTCGCAGCTCGGGTCCAGGGAGCGCTGCCCGCCGTTCATCGGCCCGTCCGCCCCTCTGCACACGCGGCCGGGGTTACAGGGCAGCTCCGGCAGCATGGAGGAGGAGGAGGAGGAGAAAGGCTTGGTTTCCGTGGAGAGCTGCGGTACCAGCCAGCGGGGCCGCTCTCTGCCGGCCTCACAGCCCTCCGGAGCGGCCCGGTTCGGCGGCTGCAGCCACTGGGGGGCGACCCGGCAGGCGGACGGCTGGGTGGTGACCGTCAGCTGCATGGGCGCCGCCTGATCCGCCTGATCCGCGGAGGCGGACCGGTCCAAGGCAGACGGACGGCGAGCGGTGACGGGCGGGAGCGGAGCGTCTACCGTAGTCCTGTCCTTCGGGTCGGGCAGAACCGCACGGTGCCGCTGCGCGCCCTCCCCTGCCTGCAGGGGGCGCCCCGCAGGGCCGGCGCTGGACAACAGGAAGGCCTTCAGGTCGACGGTGGAGCCGTAGTCGAAGACCTGGTTCCCGCAGCCTTTCTCCAGCTCGCCGTCAAACACCAGGGAGCTGTTCAGGTACAGACGGATGTGCCGCGCGCCGACGTCCAGGTCCTGCAGGACAAACGGCTCACCATTAATCCACTATTCATGATTAATCGATTAATGAAACGGTGGTCAACTGGTTTACCAATCGATTAATCGGCTGAGCGAAGCTGCAGCTGCAGCCAGAGGAGGATCAAAGCGAAGTTAAAATTTGACACTTTTGGGACAAAAAGTTTGAACACCTCTGATTTAAAGTATCGACAGGTAGATTGTGGTTAAATAGAAAATGCACGCCACACTTTTCAGATTTGTTAATGAATAATTTGATGGTTCTCTGCTCCACTCCATGTTGGTGTTTATCCAGATAAAATCCTTTAAGGTTTGTGGCGGCAGGAAGATTTGCAGTACTTCTCAGCTAACTGTTGCTAACTGCAGCTGTGCAGCAGCAGTCAGAGCGACCGCAGAGCCCCGGAGACCCGGAGCCCGATCTGCACTGGCCCTCCAGAAACTCCCTTCAGCCTGAACAGTCTTACCTCTCATGGTGGTTCTGGGGCATCTGAGAAGCTCCATGAATGTAATTTTAACGGTTCTAAGAACAGCAGAGACTCTGAGGAGCAGAACCAAACGCTAGGCTAATCCTCTGAGGTAATCCCGCTCTGCCCCACATCCAGACTGACTGGCGGCTCCACCAGCCTCTGCTGGGGCTGAACTGACGCAACGCAGCTAAACCGGGTTCAGCGGGAAATCTGTGAACCGGGTCGGGGTTCTGATGGAGTACTTATGTTTCCGTACGGTTAGGCTTCTGTTGTAGTTCCAGATCTTAATGGAGGAGATGCCGAAGTCCAGAGCGCGCTCCGTGTTCCTGATGATGAAGTAGAGCTGGATGGGCGGGTGGAAGGGACACGTCCACATGTGGCGCCCCCTGGTGGTCTGACCAACCAGCAACAGGAGAAAAAAACATGAATGAGAAAAAATCTGCAGATTTTAACACAACAATCCATTCAAATATAACTATTAACATTTTTACAACCGATAGCACCGCTATATACAACAATATTTAATAATCATCATTTTTTAAATGCAATAAAAATAATTATTATATTTAATAATAAGAATAAATAATAAAACTTATTTTATTATCAGTGATGTATTTATCATTACTATTATTAAATGTAATCAAAAATAATTTTCACTTTTAATAATAATTATCAATACCATCATATTTATTATGTTGAAGTGAATCTAAATTATTTTTATATCAAATAATAATAAAGTACTTAATATTATTATTACATTTATTATAATAAAGTTTAATCTAATTTTCTATTATTCTTAATGATAATAAATTCTTTATTTTGTTATATTCATCATGTTAAAGTTTAATGTAAATAATTGTTAAATTTAATAATCATTATATTTTAATATTACTACAACTACTATTAATATTAATTAGAATAAATGTAATCTAAATATTGGTATATTTAAGAAGGGCTATTATTATTATTATTATTATTATATAATATAGTTATGTCTAATAAACAGAGGAAACTGACGCTGCTCTTTTCTCTGGTTGGGTTTTTACACAATAATAAAACTACATTAACTGATATTATTAAATAAATGTTTTCCTCTCTGTGTTTCAGAGGAAACTCCAACCATCTCAGCGTTTCCTGGCAGGAACAGTGAAGGTTTGACCCACAGCTCTATAGATTTTAGCAACCAGAACGGACCCACCTTGACCTTCCCGTTGACCAGCGCCGCCAGGTTCCCCGGGTGGTCGGCGTTCCTGATGTCGATGTCGTGCGGCGACACGAACAGTTTCCTGTTCCTGCAGCAGAAGAACTGCATCTCCGTCAGGCCGACCTGCAGCGCGTTGCCCCAGTTGGACAGGATCTCCATGGTAACGTACAGCGCAGGGGGGACGTCTGCTGGAGGCGGCGGCGGCTCTCTCTGCAACGCCGACAGAGCCGGTCACATCAGGCAGAACGGATCAGTTCCGGTCCGGCAGCGCGTGCAGCTGACTCACCGGCTGCTTGGAGAGGTCTGGGTTCTGGCCGGGTTCTGCTTCCAGCTGCTCCAGGGCCTTTAGGAGCCTCTGCTGCTGCCTGCACAGAATCAGAGGTGAGGCCGGGCTCGGCGCCCCGCAGGAAGCCGGCGGCGTGAGACGGACCTGGGGGCCAGCAGGGTGATCCTCTGCATCGCCACGGAGACACCGCTCTCATCCTTCCCATGACCACCAGGGGGATTCATGCTGTTGACCTCCTGGTGACCCTGAGCCTGAAGGAGAAGAGGGAGTCAGCAGGACGCCACTTCCTATGCAACATGATGAATAATCACTGGATTGGTGGATGATTAATTATCGATAAACAGTTTATTAGCTTAAAATTAGCTCCATCTGCTAGCAGGGCGTCTAACTCATCTTCAGTGGGAGGAAGCTGCTCCACCCCAGCGCTGGGAACTAACCAGATTAATTAATTACTCAATTAATTTACTTGAGTAATTTTTTGTAAATCACTTTTCCATAACTCTTGACCTTGGTGTTTCTATTTGTTGGTTGAATATCTTATACTGTTATCCGACAGTAGTTACTTGTTTGGTGGGTAGGTTTTATTTTATTTTTTCCTTTTCCTTGTAGTAATTGTGTATTTTATATATTTTTTGAACATAATGAGAAAACACTAAATTTAGCTCCAAACGATAAACTACGTAAAAACGTCTGCTGAGACGTTCTTTACGTGTTGCAGTTTGGCCGCCATCCAGCAGAGGGCGCCACTGGTCGTCCTGAGCGGAGTCGGAGACAGAAACAAAGATGGCGGACGGCATTTCAGGTCGGGAAAGAGAAACGGTCCAAACAGTCCGGTGTGGGGTAAAGAATAACTTTCTGCTGTTCTGTTTGTGAACATAAACTCCTTCAGTTTCCTTCATTCATGTCGGAGCTCCGTTAACGTCTCAATCAAATGTTACTGATGCGACACGAAGGCGCCAGAAAAAATGAAACATGATGCAAAGTTGATTTTTAGGACTTCATTGAGTTAATGCTCTTCATGGAGAAAACTTTTAACTTTCCTTTAAGAGCAACAACAGTCTGTGTGAACATCTCTGTGTTCATAGGGAATTATGTTTTTCATATTTTATTTTTCTAAAAGAATTTTTCTAGCCTTAGAGGTTCGTGTTTTGTTATATATTTTTAAATATGTCTGGGTTTAAAGTGAGAAAACCACGACTTCCTGTTTATTCAAGCAGACTCAAAATAATGTTAAAAATTATTTTTGTTTATTTTTTTAATTCAACATATGATGAAAAAATTTGCCATTTGTTATGGAAATAAGAAAATTACTGATTATCAATTAATCATTAGTAGATTAATAAGATCTGTCAACTTTATATTAACTTATTGATCAACAACGTGGATCCATAGTTTCTATTCGATGGAGGAGGGTTGACGTCCTGCCGTGTGTGTGTGTGTGTGTGTGTGTGTCTGACTGAGTCAGTGTGTGTGTGTGTCTGTCAGTGTCTGTGTCAGTCAATGTGTGTGTGTCAGTGTGTGTGTGTCAGTGTGTGTGTGTGTCTGTCAGTGTGTGTGTGTGTCAGTGTGTGTCTGTCAGTGTCAGTCAGTGTGTGTGTGTGTGTCAGTGTGTGTCTGTCAGTGTCAGTCAGTGTGTGTGTGGCTCAGACCGTGCTGCGGCTGCAGGCGCCGGCTCTCTGCCCAGGGCTGCAGTTCTCTCTCTGCATGGCGTCCCGGACGCTGCAGAAAACCTGGGCCGGGTCTCGGTCCTCAGCTGAAGCCTTCCTGGCTGCTGACAGCGGTCGCTCTGCGCGACTCCTCGGCCCTGAAACAAACAAACAAACAAACAAACAAACCAGCTATTAATGCAAATTCATCTAAACTTTACCTCCACATTTTCTAATGGAATAGAACAACAGCAACAATAGAGTTTAAATGTAAGCTCATATTAGATCTCTCACTCTGTCCGTCCCAGCATGAAGGCGGCCTGTCCAACGTTTTGCTTTTCACCAACAACGGCCTGCTGGGAGCAAACGAGTCGATGCTTTCTCTCCTCCTCGCAGACAGAGAACGCTCAATCTTACGCCCTGAAAAACAGGAAGATATTTCAGAATAAAAGCAGAAGCTTCATTTATTTCCACCTACAGAAAACTGATCCAACATCTGAAAAGTTTATTATAGTCATGAATGTTCAGTTTAAATGATTTATCTGCTCTGTCTGTCTGTGTGTGTGTGTGTGTGTCTGGTGGCGCCTTTTATCTCCTGTTATTACAACTTTATTATCGCATTGCTTTGACCTTTTTCTCTTATTTCAACTTTTCTCATATATTACTTTATTCTTGTACTGTTATGACTTTTTCTATTTTTTTTTGTATTTTGACTTTTGCTTCACATTGTTTTGACTTTTTTCCTGTAATATTAATTTATTCTAATTTATTTATTCTCACAATTTGAATTACATTTTTTCTAGCCTGGCTCTAATTCTCCGTCATGCCGGCGAGTCGGTTCGTTTCTGTTGAACGGATGGATCATCTCTAAAGCCTCATTCGAGCCCAAACTGGACCCAGCCGGGTTTCTCTCGGCTCCAGCTGCAGCTACCTTTATGCGAGGGTCCAAAGTCCAGCACAATGAGGTCGGCGGGGTCGAAGGCGCTGCTGGGCTCGCTCTTCCGTGAGCTGCTGGAGGATTTGGAGAGCGGCAGGCCGAGCTCATCCAGGCTCTCGGTGCTCTCCTCCCTCTCTATCTGCTCCTCGATCCACTCCTCGTCCGACTCCTCCCCCGCCGAGCCTCTGCTGCTCCGCCGCATGCTGACCTCCAGGCTCCGACGCAAAACCTGCTTCACCACCGCAGACGTTGGGCTGAGCATGCAAGCAAGCAGCGCTGCAGCTGAACTGTCTGAAAACACGAACCAAATTCAGACGGTTCCTCACCTTCACCTCCTCCAGGCTGAGGAGAACCTGCTCGCTGAGCTCCGGGTCGGCCGGGCCGCCCTGGACCTCCGGCCTGCAGCTGAAGGAGCGCTGAAGCTTGGAGGAATCTCTACATGGCGAGCGCTGGCTGCAGCTCTGCACGCAACGCCAGGGATGGAGGAAAGACGGGAAAATGGAGGAGATAGAGATGCTAATGAGGACAGACAGTTGCATCTGAGATGCGGCTCTCCTCTAAATAAAACCACCCACACGACGCCGTCACAAGGAATCTCCCGTCTACCTCCATGTCCACGCTTTCACACGGCTCGAAATCCTCAGAGTAGCGTAAATCAGGGGAGAGTTTGACTCTGAGGCCGTCCTCTGTCCGGATCTCAACAGATTCCTGCATGAAGAGGAGCAGAGACACTGAAACCAGGAACTCCCACACGGTGCTTCCAGGTTCACTGCAGTCATTTCATGATGAAGTGTTGCTACTTTTACTTCAGTAAAACTTCTGTAATTTCAAACCTGCAGTTTTTATTAAAGTTTCATAAATTCTTTATTGAAAGAAACTGATTTTGGAAAAAAGTTTTTTTTTATTTTGTAAAATTTTTCACTTTTTGTCTTTAAAACACTAAAATTTCCACATAATTTTATACTTTATAATTATTTTATACTTTATAATTATTTTTTACTAAAAGCCTGATGTTTTGATCAGTCACTCGTTTGAGTCGTTTTCACCAAATACCTTTTTGGCTCCTCTCCTCGCCTGTCTTTGAGTTTTGGATTTTGCACCCAACAGTTTGAACTTTTTCATCCTTTGGTTCATTTTCAGGCGCAGAAGTTTAAAAATCCAAAGTCTTGTATTGTGATGACCTGGATTAATGAACTCAATAGAAGACGCCATTTTCAAAAAACAACCAGCTGACTGGAGTTTTCTCCAAACTTTTGCTGTCGTCATTTAGCGTTAGCGTGAGGAGTACAGAGTTTTACTACGTCTGCCAACAAACGACGTTATTTCACATCAGTTCGAAAGGCTAATCAATACATTCATAAACTAAAACCAAGGATATTACATCTACAGTTTCAGTATGTTTTAGTTTCATAAACACATTTTGGTTCAGTAAGTCATAGTTTCTCCTCATTATTTACCGTTTTTATTTATTTCAGTTAAAATGATTTCTCTTTCTCAGGTTTGGTTATGTGGTTAGTTTTAGTGAGCTGTAGTAACCTTGGGTCGTACCTGCACCCATTCCTTCCTGCGGACCCGTTCCGGCGCCGTCTGACTCCTCTTCCGGCTCGTCTCAGATCCCAGAATCCCGCTGCGCTCGGCTAGCTGGTGGGCGCTCCTGCAGACGTCTGCAGATGAGTCAGATGGCAGAGAGGAAGGAGCGTGACTTCATCCACAGAGAACAGGAAACACTAACGCAGAGCCGTCAGAGCAGACGGGACGGAGCAGAAGGAAATGAAAAGCTGTCACTATCGTTGATTCACCGTCCGGCGCTCGGAGCCGGGCAGCCGTCAGATCCTGGACCGTAAGCTGCAGGACGGCAGCCGTGAAAACAGACGGCAGCGATATGATGTTTACACACCCGATTCTCACCGTCTGCATCTGATTCATCATTTATTCTGGTCATTAATCAGGTAAAAAATCTGCAGATTTTTCATTTAATCGTTTTATACATTAGAAATTAATATATTGATAATTATATAATAATGCAAGTTAGCCTTCTAAAAGACCAATAAACTTTAACTTTGTAAAAAAAAAAATCCACTGGACCTTATTTTAAATATGCAAAATAAAAATGACCCGGTTCTGCTGGTTCTGTCAGACAGACTGGACCAGAACTCCAGAAAACTAGTGAGAAGCTTCTGGAAGGAAACCCAAAACGTTCGACCCACGGAGCTGTGAGCAAACGTCACAAACTAAAGCAAGCCTTAAAAATCTGTCATTTAGCAAACAGGAAAGATTTGGGTTAATCTACCAAAACATGACGGTGATGAAAAGGACAGCAGTCCGTTTATAAATCTATTCATACCAGATAGAAAACGTGAATGACCTTTGACCCTCCTGTTAAAGCAGCGGTACCTGCGGCCCGCTGGTCCGGCAGAGAGCAGGCGGTTCTGGAAGCCTTGCTGTTCCTCCGACTCGCCTCGGCGTTCGCTCCATTAAAGTAAATGGAAAAGCCTTCCTCCAGCCGCTCCAGCTCCACCTCCCGCCGACCTTTCACCCTGAGGCGCCTCAGAGCTCTGGTCAGGAAAACAACTTCAACTTTAGGTAATTGCAGTGAAAAATATATAAAATAAGCAAAGTTTTAAATTCAAACCCCATTTTTGCTGAACAAAGGAAAGAGCTCAACAACAAAGACGTTTACAGTTTTAAATCTGTTCTTCAGGTTGATTATTCTAACAGCAAAGGTTCCAGCTTTGGACCTTTGAATGTAAAAACAAACAAAAAAAGGCTAAATGAGTTAAAAATTTTTATGGAACTAAAAGCTACATAATTAACTAATTAAATTCTGGCTCTGAAAACAATCCAACATGATTCTGCAGCAGAACCTTGCAGACACATTCATGCATAGTAATAAAAAAATCTAAATAATTAATAAAAATAAAACATAAATCTAAATTAGATTTATAAATAATTTCTTGTTATACATGTTTAAAAATATTTTATATTTATATTTTATACACATTTTTTCTGGAGGAATTATTTTCCTAGCTGCTGTATTTTCATACGTTCACATTCATGCGTTGAGAGGAAACAACCAGGCGCCACCAACAGTCACGAAGTCGAGCGTCTGTGTGAAATCCAAGCCGACCTTCAGTCAAACTTCACCTGTTTTTCTGCTGGAGGCCGATTAAATATTCATCCAGAGTTTTATCTGCAGCAGCAGCCGGCTCCTCCTCGGCTCGCTTTCCTCCCCTTTAAACACAACCAAGGAAACTATTCACCCTAATTCACTCATTCATATTCACCACACAGGTTAGATCAGGTTATCTGCAGACTCAGGCTGAACGACTGGATGATGACTACAGAAAGAAATCTCACAGGAAGAGCAGAAATACTGTGTTATAGCACTAAAAGTTTTATGGCTTCAATTTGGTTATTTTAATGCACTAAATATTTATAAACTTTCATGCATGCAGACGAGTCAGCAACATCAAAACAGAAACATTTATTTAAGGTAAAAGAAGTGAAAGAAAGTACTAATAAAGCAGGAGCAGGAAGTGCTGAATCACACCAAAACACAAACATCTGTCATGAGTGGAGGTTAAAGCTGCTTCCTGTGGTAAACCCAGAATAAAACTCCAAACAGACACAAAGAAACATCAGAAGTTTTAACGTTTTTATCACATTACAACCAAACCTAGAGGGGTTTTATTCAGATTTAATGCATTTAAAGCACAGCCCTGAAGATGAAGGAAAATGATACTTAGTTTATAATTCTTCATACAAATTAAAACCAGAAAGTGTGGCAGGTAATTATTTTCTGTCAGGGCCGGCCCAAGCCTTTTTGGGGCCCAAAACCCAGCATGTTAGCATCAGATGCTTTATCATTTCTAAGCTCCTCTGTGTGTGCAACATACCTGCTATCATTAGCATCATCTGTATTTAGCTTACATCATCTCAGTGCTATTAGAGATTTTAATTTTAACCTTACAGAAGTAGCAAAATAAAAACACAATTATCTGAATTTTGAAATGCAGAGTGTTATTTAAGTGTTATTTTCAATATTTGAAAGTAGCATCAGCTGATAAACTCTAAGTTTACAGAAAACACATTTAAAATCTTATATTTCCCCAGCAGGCAGCTGCCATCAACAGGGAGAAATTAACCATTATTTATGGAGCAACTATAAGAACAATGTGGAAATTGTTCTTCCATGTATAATCAGACTTAGTTTGTATGATTCAATGTTATTTTAAACATGTATACATTTATTTTCTCGAGCTACACTGGTGCTCTAGGGTGCCCCCTGGTGGTGTTAAGACCCTAAGCAGCCGCTTAACCTGCATATGAATTGGGCCTGCCCTGCTGCAACATGTTAAAGGTGTATTAATACATTTTTGCTAAATATTTGACATCATAACAGTCACCTGAAAGCCATGCTATGTGATTCTTACAACCATAATACATGACAATGGAAATAAATCAAAGGTCTTACTCAGTTTCTATTGGGCTAATAGTTAGAGCATCTGAAGCGTCAGCAGCAGAGCAGAGAGTAGAAGAAAGAAATCAGGGGTTAGTGATAGAGAACAGATAATCAGGCATGCATCAGTGCATTGATCCCCTGTTGGATCATAGAGAATGAGGAGTAATAATCTAAAATCAGGCCAACAGTCACCTGGTTATCCATGGTGTCCTGCAGCTGCCGGAGGATCCCGCATCCTGCCAGCCGGAGATCATGGAGGTTTCTGTAATAACCGGAGCTCAGTCTGGTTCTCCCTGCAGGAGGACACAGGATAAACCCCCAAGGTGAACCACGACCGGAGTCCTGTATTCAACCTGAATGTAACGGTGGGAGGCGTCGATGCTGCTTCGCTAGCATCAACACATCTGGTCAGCCCGACCCGAACGGGCATTTCCCCTCAGCTGGCGGCTCATGACGCGTTTTCACCATGAATAAAACCCGATTTATGTACAAATACAACTAAGCTTTTTTCTTTTTGTTCACCGGGTTTCATTTATTACACATAAATCTGACAGGCGAGGTTAAAACCTGTTAGCAAACAGCTAGCGCTGCAGCTAATAACAACCTGAACGGCTGAGGAGTTTAACACCCAACAGCTCTAAATGTCCATGAAAACACCCAAATAAACTTTAATGTTCCCGCTCTGATAAACATAGAAGTACTTACAGGATATAGAAAGCCTGACTTTATCCGTCAAATAAATACGGAGTTTTTTATTTCACGTCTCGTGTGTTGGTCGGTTACCAGGAGAGATTTCAGCCAATCAGAGGAGCCGCATCAGCGTTGGACACGCCCACCGACCCCCCGGCGCCAGCTGTAACCAAGTTCATATCTATGGATGGATGAGACATAAACGGATGGATGAATGGATGGATGCTGCACCCCTCTCAACCATCCTGCCATCCATCCATCCATCCAGTATAAACTCGCTCAGGCCTTTAAGGTCAAAAATTCAACACTGTTTTTATTATAAATCAGTACATTTCTTATAAAAAGTGGGCTTGAAATAAAACCATATTAGATGTAAACCAAACAGATCAGGAAGTGGCCACAACCTTTATGACGTCACATCCTCTCCACCACACAGCAGGTCTAATTCAGCTCAGTCTGAAGAGTAATCATGTGGTTAGCATCGATCTGTGCAAAGCATTCAAGTACAGCAAATCAGCGGGCCGTTGGTCTGAGCCGCCAGCGCCAGCAGCATTAGTATTCGCATTATTCATCTTTTTTATTTATCTTTTATTTTGAAACTCCTGCCTGAGTTTCTGCATAAATTACCCACAAATCCTAGCTTTCAGTTCCTGCAGAAGAAGAAAGCCGACTTTTCTCTGCTGTCTTTGAAAGATGGCGGACATCAACGTCAGGAGAATAAAAAAAAAACAGGATGAGGCTGTTACCATGGAAACGACCTCGATTTTAAACCAATAAAAATCAAATCATCCCCACCCGTCTTCAAATTAAACATCTGAGCAGCAAACATTTTTGTCATTTCACTGCAAAAACAAAATATTACCAAATGATTTTTGGTCTAGTTTCTGGTACAAATCTATTATTAAACCTGAAATGAGACTAAACTAATTAACAAGTAACTTTTCAGCTATTTATAGGAGCTTGTTTTACGTCAATAATTCCTTAATACTTATGAAAAGGTTCTAGTTCAACTGGCAAGTTATTTCACCTGTAACACGAGAAAATGTCTCGCTAAAAGTGGAATAATCCGCCAGAATCGGTGGAAAGATTTCATTTCTGCAGTGAAACCTGAAAATGTGCATTTTTAACCAACAGGTTTAGTTTTTGATTAGAGGAATTTAACATCATCTGATGTTTTATTGCTTCAATTACAAACGTTGCACTGCAAAAACAAAATCTTAGCAAATGATTTTAGTTTAGTTTCTAGTGCAAATATCTTACTGCTTTTGAAACGAGACAAAATTAACTTATTAGAAACTTTTCAGCACAATGTAAAGGTTTGCTTAAATATAATTCCTTATATTGATGAAAACGTTCTGGTTCGACTGGCAGGTTATTTCACTTAAAACTTGTCTTATAAGCTAAATAATCGTCAACATTTCATCAACATCAAGGCGTTAACATAAAACAAGCTCTTACTTCTTGCTGTAAAGTTACTTTGGTTAATTTTACAGTGTACTAAGAAATTTGCACCAGAAACTAGACAAAAATAACCTGGTAAGATTTAGTGTTTTTACAGTGTTTAAAGATTTTAATAAATGTTTCCAGAGGTCATAAAAGGTCAACCAGCTGGTCCACATTAAGGAAATCAAACAAAATTGTGCAGCAAAATTGTTTGTTATAATTTAAAAGTTTCCCAATTTGTCCACAAACAAAACCTAAAGTAATTGGTATAAATTAATTTTGCCGTGTTTGTGCAGGTAAAATATTCCCTGCATACAAAATATGTCTGATTTTGTAAATAATGTTGGGGCCGATTGACCTTTGATGACCTCTGGAAACATTTAATGTGTTTAAATCATAGCGGCACAAACGTTGCACAATGTTTGATGCCAATTTAGTGATATTTGAAGGAAGTGGGGAGAGAAAAACAAATCTAAGTGATGCTTCTGCGTCGAAATGGCAGAATTAAATCCAGAACCGATCAACCCTTCAGACACTGCAGCGCCAATCTGGAGCCCAAACCTTCACTGAGCCAAGTCAACAAACGGAGCCCGTTTCATGACTAAAACATGAGAGGATGAAACAATAACTTAAACAGAAGAAGTGCTTAAAACAACAGTCCTCAGAGCCCTTTGAAGAGGAGAAAACTGGAGCTCACTGCAAAAAACACACCAATTAATGTCAGTCTAGTTTCTACTGCAAATACTCTGGCACAAATAATAAGCAAGACATAGAAGCTTGTTTTAAGTAATTAATTCATTAACATTGATAACAATGTGCTGCATTATTTCACTTATAACATGGGGAAAAGTGAAATAATCTGCCAATGAATAATTGATTAAAAACAAGCTCATATCTTCATGAAGTTATTTTTGTCCCATTTCAGGTGCACCAAGATATTTGACTAGAAACCAGACAAAATACTTGGTAAGAAAGAAAACAAAGCCAACTGATTAATTTGATTAATCATGATTAATTGATTACTACAATAATCGATTAATCATAATTAATCATTTCACCGACATTTCAAATAAAACAAAACCGATTTAAGTAAAATTTCAGAAAGATACGAGTTTGTTTTCAGTAAATAATTCATTAATACTGATGGTAAGATGTAGAAGGTCATTTCCTTTATTTCACTCAGAAAATGAGGAAAATGCCATTAAAAGTGAAATTATCTGCCAATGGAACATTTTCATTAATATTAATGAATTATATTGAGCTACATAGTTGGGCATGTTCGTTTTCTCTTGTTTCAGGCGGATTAAGACATTTGCAGTAGAAACTGGACCAAAATCAACGGGTGAGGTTTTATATTTTTGCAGTGCAGGAACCGAACAGGAGCGAAACCAAAAGCTGAAATGGTAATACTAATAATTCCCAGAAGTCTGCTTCACTTATAGATCATATTCTTCCCTCTGATAGAAATATGTGTGGTTCTGAGGTCAGTGGCCTCCCCACGTCTGTGCGCCACGGCTTCCCTCGGCGTCCGGCCCGTTTGAGGCGGGGCAGTCCGTCTCCTCGTCCTTCGTCAGCGCCGCCTCCTCCTCCTCCTCCTCTCGTTTCCGGCGCTCCAGCTCCCACTCCACGAAGGTGTCGAAGAGGCTGGGCCAGGCCTCGTCCTCGCTGTAGTTGCTCAGGTCCGGCCCGATGGCCTGCGTGAAGTTCAGGAACATGTTCCACGTGTCTCTGGAGATGCCGCGCACGCCCGACGGGTTCTCGGCCAGGAAGTCGAGCCAGCGCTCCAGGACGGGCGGCATGTCCTGCGTGAAGACGAGGCGCCACAGGGCGATGGCGATGTCGCGCTGCAGCGAGCGCTGGCCCTCGTCGGCGTCCAGGCCGAACTGGAAGGTGAAGCGGTACAGGTCCTTGAAGCTCTCCTCGCCCTGCGCCTCCAGCAGCAGGAAGGGGAAGCGGGAGCAGATGCCCTCGATGCTGTCCGCCCGGATGGCCTTGCAGCCCTCCACAAACTCCTTCCTGATGGGGAGAAACCAGAGCAGAGGATGAAAGCAGGACAACCACCTGCAGCTGAAAAAACAGGAATGAAAAACAAACCTCAAAATATGACAGACGTTAAACCTTACAAGGCTGAAGTCATTTTATAGGAAGAATTCAGAATTCTTCCTATATTAAGCTGTGCAACAATAAAGCTGTAAAACTATGAGAATAAAGTTGTAGAATTACGTGAATAAAATTATAATATTACGAATAAAGTCACAAAATTACAAGAAGTCATAAAATAATGGGAATTCTATTTATTTTTTATTTCAATCACTGATACATTTTTAAGAAACATATTAATATAAAGCTGTAAAAGTCGTTAAATTTTGAGTCATAATATTCAAATTTAAATAAACCTTACTGATAGCAAAGGAATATTAACAACGTTGTAATATTACAAATAAGATAAAGTTATGAGTCAATATGTGAAATAAATGAGCAGACTGTGATCTGCAGCACATCTGAGGGAAACCAGTTCAAAACAGAAAAACTTAACTGGTTGGTTTAAAGGTAGAAAAGTTTAACAGCAGCAAAAATGTTAAATTTTACCGTTTCTAAGATCGAAAGTCATTTTACTGAACGTTCCAGAAAACATGACTGAGTTTTATCCAAATGGAAACGGAAAAGCTGCTGGCCGGAAAACTCGTCTTTTTTCACTTGAAGAAATAAAACTTCATCTAACTGGAGACCAACAGCTTTTAATGCAGAAACTCGGTGAAGTGCTTCAGTCAGAGTCAACAATGCAGCCGTAGCAACGAGAGACGCAGCAGCTCTGTTCACCTCGCTGCAGCAACGGGTGGGGGAGGGGCGCACAGAACCACCGTGTACATCTGATGTGAGAATCAACAAATCAAATTAATCTGGACCTCGGCTGAACAACGGCCTCAAAAAGCAACAACTTAACCACCAGGCGGGAAAAAAACATTAGATTTAGTTTTTAAAGTTAAAACGCTGCAGAAAACCTGACGCAGTAAAACAAGATGAATGAAAAGGAGCTCAGCCGTTTCCTCCAGATTCCTGTCCGAGTTTCAGACGGTAAATTTCTGGTTTTATGCTGCAAGATGAGCAGCAGAGAAAATACAGATTTAAATAATTAGGAGCAAATTTAGGGCATCAGCCAATCAAACATCGCCGTGACCGGGTTCTACCGGCCCTGGGTTCTACCGGTCCTTCTACCGGCCCTGGGTTCTACCGGCCCTGGGTTCTAACGGTCCTTCTACCGGCCCTGGGTTCTACCGGTCCTTCTACCGGCCCTGGGTTCTACCGGTCCTGGGTTCTAACGGTCCTTCTACCGGCCCTGGGTTCTAACGGCTCTGGGTTCTACCGGTCCTGGGTTCTACCGGTCCTGGGTTCTAACGGCTCTGGGTTCTAACGGCTCTGGGTTCTAACGGCTCTGGGTTCTAACGGCTCTGGGTTCTAACGGCTCTGGGTTCTACCGGTCCTGGGTTCTACCGGTCCTGGGTTCTACCGGTCCTGGGTTCTAACGGTCCTGGGTTCTAACGGTCCTTCTACCGGCCCTGGGTTCTACCGGTCCTTCTACCGGTCCTGGGTTCTAACGGTCCTGGGTTCTAACGGTCCTGGGTTCTAACGGCTCTGGGTTCTAACGGCTCTGGGTTCTAACGGCTCTGGGTTCTAACGGCTCTGGGTTCTAACGGCTCTGGGTTCTAACGGCTCTGGGTTCTAA
>NW_015113067.1:232019-247752 GCF_001443285.1 Poecilia latipinna | reverse complement strand
TTCTAACGGTCCTGCTTTCTGCCCGGCCTTCTACCGGTCCTGGGTTCTAATGGTCCTGGGTTCTACCGGTCCTGGGTTCTAACGGTCCTGGGTTCTAACGGCTCTGGGTTCTAATGGTCCTGGGTTCTACTGGTCCTGGGTTCTAACGGTCCTGGGTTCTAACGGCTCTGGGTTCTAACGGCTCTGGGTTGAATAGTTCCCGCT
The DNA here is from genome assembly GCF_001443285.1 of Poecilia latipinna. Classification (NCBI taxonomy): domain Eukaryota; kingdom Metazoa; phylum Chordata; class Actinopteri; order Cyprinodontiformes; family Poeciliidae; genus Poecilia; species Poecilia latipinna. Next base: position 247,548 of record NW_015113067.1, on the reverse strand, counting down.
ATAAGGACCTCGGTGCCATACCGTGTAAACTTGCACATGGTGGCTGCCTGAAACTTCCAGGCCAGAACCAGAACCCGGAACTCGGCCGGGTCGACGCAGAGGTCGTTGCAGAACCGCTCCATGCCCTCCTCCAAGATGGCGTCCTCCAGCTCGTCCTTGTAGCGCGCGAACAGCTCGTCGATGCGCGCCATGGACAGCCCGTCGCCGTCCTCCCTGCACGGCTCCCTCATGGCGGCGGAGATGACGGGCGTCTCCACGGTAACCTCTAAGGCCTTGGTGCCATTCAGCAGCTCGCTGGTGGATTTGCCAGAGGGGGCGCTGCAGTCGTCTTTGTGCACGCCGCCGCTGGCGCTGTCGACCCGCTTGTGGGACTTGGACGCGCTGTCCTTGTCTCCGCTCTTGCTGCCCAGAGACGACGTCGGGTTCTTACACTTGGTGACACACTGGCCCATGTCTCTCGTCTCTGTCCTCCTCGCCGTCAGTCCCCGTCCGAACCGCCCACACACCTCTTCTCTGGCCGGGCGAGATGCCTCAACATACCCTCAGGCCTGAGAGACGAACAGGTGCATGCTGGGAATCTCTACAGTCAATGTTTTTATTCAATCAGAGTAAAAAACAACAGAACTACCTTTCCCAGATCTGCCAAAGCTTCAACTGTCAAACCTAAAAACCCTGAAAGAGAAAAGGAGAAAAACATCAACTTCACTGTATGTAGGTCTGGACTTGGACTAGGCCATTCTAACCCTTTGATCTAAACTATCCCATTATTTAATTTCTCCTTGTGATCAATAAAGCATTTTTTGAATCTCTCTGCCTGGATGCAAGTTTGGACAATAAATAAATAAATAATAATATATATCACAATAAACATGTGATCAATGTCTGATAGAACCGCACAGCATTCTGGGAGATGTAGACAGAGGAAAGACTTTAGTCACTGCTAGCTAAGCTAGGTGGTAGCATCAACTCTCTCGCTCTTTGGTTGCCTAGTAACAACCTGCTAGGTAACTGGGGCAGAGGCAGATTAATGCTTCAAATTAAAACATCTGAGTGAAAACTGAATGAAACAGGAAAGGTTTGGGTGCATTTCAAACAAAAAGCCTAAAAATTATCAACAGACCGACAAACGATTATTTTGTGTTCCTGTTTTCAGCCTTATTGTCCAGAACCGGCTGGACAACATGGAGGGCAAGCAGACCAGAGAGCGTCACCATGGCGATTCCACTGGACAGGAAGTTATTAACAAACAGGAATATTGTTTCAACGGTATAAAAATAAGGGCGTAATAATGTAAGTCTCCTGTCTCAAAGAATAATAAACTTTAAATTTGTACCAAACACTTAAACCTGGAACTGGAGGACATTTTAAATATCCAAAACAAAACAACACAAACTATAAGACAAATAAAAAAACATTTACTAAAGTTGATTATGAAGTCTATGGAAACAAAGTAACTCTTCAGAAAAATATCAGAATGGAAATTAGAGATTATTTTAATTTATCATGTTCAGAGTAAATTTCAAAGTTGAGTTTGAGAAGTCAAAAATTTAGCTTGAAAAAAGTTTTCCATCGAATTTCTGAAATTTATTCAAAAATTTATGAGGTTCTTTAAAAATATTGCGACATATTAAACGTGTAGTGATTTAGCAAAAAACAACTGAATATTAGATTTCCTTTGTATCGTCTGAGATCAAATCAGAGGAATAACTGCTCTTCTGTTTTTCCTCCTGAAGGAGGAGAATCCACCACGTTTACGTCCCATAAAAATATTAATATAGAAACTAAAATGTCATCGTCTGTTAATCTGTTCGTCTCTCTGAAAGAATTGTTGGCTTTTAGTTGGATCATTTCTCTGGAATAAACCCAGAAATGTTAGAATCAGGCGTCTGATTCTCACACTTCCAGCAGGTCCTGATTTCTTTACCCAGAAAACAGCCAAAATAAATGATGAGGATTTTTATATGTGAATTCCAGATTTATGCGTCGGATCAGAACACGATGGCTTTGGGTAAACGGACAATAAAACGTAAATAATCCTATCTGTGGGATTATTATGGGATTAAGTCGCAACGTTCCCACATTTAGGAGTGTTTTTCACCCGCAGCAGCGACCAGAGACTGTTTCTGTTTAAGTTCATCGTTCGGGTCGAGCTTCCTGGAGCCGTCGGCGTTTCGGCTCGTTCACCGAACAGATGATTCAGGTTTTCCTCGGCGGGTTCTGGTCGCGCTCCAGACAAACGCAGAAAAAGCCCAGACTCATAAAACGTAATCATTGATGTTGCAACGTGATGCTGGGAGATTCCTGCGTTTAGATGTGGGTTTGCATCAAGGCCGGATTAATCATGTGGTTCCGCTGGTCGGACCTAATCCATGATTCAGAGCCGTTCCTGGGAAATATTCTGCAACGCGGCAATGAAACATCAAGATTGCTCAACTTTGGTTGCAAAAGTTCATCCAGAATACTTTTGCAAACAAAACTTTTTCATATTTTACCAAGCTGAAACCACAAACCTTTCCACTGTGGTCAGATTGGATGAAGGGTCAGAATTTATTATCATTAACTTCTTATGATAAGAACTTTATTGTCTCAATAAATATTTTTAGGGATGCAAAGACTTAAAAATGTATTAAAATATTGATATTTGATGTTAATTTACCAATATTTACCAATATGCTGGCTCAGCCATATTTACCCATATTTTACTTGATTTATCATCATAATAATTAATAGATTCCTTTATTACTAAAATAATTGATAAACGTAATCAGTTTGTTTTCTTATTCACTGGAAAAAAAGATGTGAAGTTTGAGGCTGAAATTTTTAATTTATTCTGGGATTAAAGGCAGAAAAGGAGACAAATTTCCATTCAGTTGACTTCAGAAAGCTGGACGTTTTTCCTTAGATAGTAACAGAAGGGGATTCATATAATGTAGAACTGATGATAAGCATTTATTCCTTGTATCTTTTAGGGAACTGTTGGGCTGTAATCATAGCCGGCGTGTTTCAGCTGAATGAGACGAAGATGATGATGATGATGATACTTACATAAAGTCTTTCAGAGGGCATCGTCTTTCAGATCTGCTCCATCATTGCGACCTTGACATCAGCAACGCTGCAGTCAAGCAGAACGGGACACCTCATCATTCCCAAACCTGCAGGGAATATTTCCCTCTGGATGTCATTTAGCCACAGCTCAACCTAAACCTCTCAAAAAAACATTATTACTGGTTTAAATCTGACTTACAGTGTGGCTTTGAGCAATTTTCTGTCTCAAGTTTGAGGTTTCCTTCCTAACATCTTACACATTTCACAGCTCAAACACATGCTATTAATTACACATCAAGTTGCTGTTAGAGCTCAGCTCCAGTCTGTTTTGGATTAGCAGTGGTTTGGTCCATTCCTGATACACAGAGGCGGTCCGAGACCAAGTTACCAGGGGGCCCAGGAACCGAGTTTATAGCTCAATCAAACTTGCAGTTTTTAAAAATACTTTTTTCCCTCCAATGGGCTTCTGTAGTTTAGGATGAGCATCTAGCTTTACAGTTTGAATCTATTTAGACTTTGAATTTACATCAACTCCCAGAAGGAATGATTGAAATAAATATTTGTTGTCAGTAATTTCTTTTGAAGAAAATGAGAAAAATAAAACAAATCGGATTTGGTATGAAAGAAAATAAGACCTTATTTTTATGGTATATTGCTCAGCCTTTACAGCCATGGGGCCCAGACTAAATTAATCAAAAGAATATCATTAAATCACTTAATATTAAGTAAGAGAGTCACAAGTGTGAGCTCTGATCAAGATGAAACTGTGATTCTGTCTCAGTACAGCTGAAAAAGTGCAGCACCTTCATTTTTGCCATTGTTAAAGTAAAACTCAGACAGTAAAAAATGAAACTGGGACAAAAAGTAAATTAGAAATGTTTACAAATGTCACAAAAAATTTATTTAATAATTTCTCCTCAGTAGAGGGGCGCTAGCCTCCCGTTGGCCCCCTTCTAGAAACGCCTATGCAGATACATTTAAAGGTATCCAGGATAACCTGCAGTGATCAATGCACCGGGCATGTAGAGACAAGTCTGCCTCAGTCCTAAACTGGCCAGCCTGGACGTCTGGAGGCCTACTTTTATCCACAACAAACCAGCACCATGTAACTCATCCAGACATCAGTTTAACCGGATTAGCTGGTCTGAAATCTGTCCGAGTCAAAGCACAGTTTCAATATCAACATTTAACATCTGCAATACTGCTGTCAGTGGCTCACTTTTATCAGAAATCATCTTTAACGTCGTTTTAGGAAGTTAAGTTTGGTTTAAAAAGAAAACAGCCGAGCAAAACCGAGTGATTCTAACAGCAAAAACAGTCCCAAACGAGATGTAAACAGCGCTTTTAATCCGATGTAAAGGCGACACTCTATGCTGTTACGAGCTAAATTCGTTATTACCCGCCGAGGAGCTGCTGATCAATAATCCATGATTGGTCAGGAGGACATTTAAACATCTCCATCTGAAGAGCCTGGCCCAGGCGGCGCCGCAGCTACAGCTTAGCTGCGGCTAAGCTAGCTCCTTAGCGGCTCACAGCACTGCAAATATCCGACAGAAAAAGACTCACCTTTCCGGAAAATTACGTGTTGAGTGGTTTCAATGTACATCATTCCGAAAAAGAGGGTTTAAAAAAGCAACAAAGAAGTTAAATAAGTTGGTCGAAACCCTGAAGTGGAGCAAAAACTCGTAGAGAGCTAGCTAACTAGCGGGGACAGCAGGCGAAAGAAAACTTTAACACCAAAGTTGGTTGTTTTCCTGTTTTAGGGAAAAAATACGCAAAAACGCCGAGAGTCGGAGTTTGTCTTCTAGTCCATTTAGAGTCGAGTTCAGTGTGAGAAAAAAGAAACTCGGAGTAACGCTGCCTATTTCTTTGTGCTTCCCCTTCTAGTCATTGAGCGCAGCTACATTAGAGACATTTTCCTGCATCACTTCCTGCCTCCCAGCAGCCAACAGCTGATCTCCATCCGAACAGGGCCGAGCACCCAGAATCTGGGGCCCGGTTCTCTCTGCCACCTTCCTGGGTTATAATAATTAGAGGTTATTCATTATAGTTGAGTTTAATTTAGTTGTGACTTTTTGTTTATTTAATTCAGTTAGTTTTAATTTGTTTTGTAGAGTGTGTTTGCTAAATTTTATTAAATATTGTTCAGTCTTTAAGTTTAGTTTTTATTAGTTGTAGTAGTAGTTGTAGTTTTTTCATACTTTGGTTCATTTTTAGGTGCAGAATGCAAAAACGTTGAAGTATTGTGCATATGTATATTGATTATTATTGAACAACCAACTGACTCTGGTAAGCTTCCTCTTTAACAAGCTAAATATTTGTGTCTAAACTAATTATTTAGTTTGGAGATAGATATTTAGTTAGAAAAATAAAGATTCATCTGAGAACTAAATATTTAATTTAAAACTAAATATCTATCTCCAATTTGGTTACTAAATATTTAGCTCCCTAACTAAATATTTAATTTGAAAGCTAAAAATTTAGTTTGTGAAATAAATATTTAGCGTATTTATATACAGTATTAGGTTTTGAAAATATATATTTTGTAAGAAAAAATGTTTTTTAATTTCGAGTTTCAAATTTAGTCTACAAACTAAATATTTAGCTTAGATTTAAACATTTTGTTGTCTACTAAGTAATAGGTTCCTAAAGTATTTAATTGATATTTAGTTTACCTAAATATTTATCTTGTTAATTAAATATTTATTTTGGAACTCTGAGATTTATAAATGTTGGAGTAATATATGACTTTGAAAAATGAACACTCACTTTTTTTTTCTTTGAGACAGGGTAAATAAACCAAATTATTGTTGCTAGTACTTCACTGTGTAACTTTACAAACAGCACCCAGAAATTACGACCCTTTGTTATTAATAAAGTATTTTTGAACTGAACTGAAGTTTATGCACTTTTTATTTAACTACAGTAATGCACAATAAATTACAATCTCCCATTTTATGAGGTACGTTAAGCTTACCTTCTGAAAATAACAGCTATTTACTTTACATTATTTATTTATTTATTTATTTATACATTATTTATATGTATTTTTTATTGGAAATACTCATAGAGATTAAAACTTCTTTTCCGAGGCTGAGAGACGGACATGTTTCTTCAATATATATAGGGTGAAAATATGACCTCAATAGTTATAGTTAATCATAAGACACAAAAACTTTAGATTTTCCAAATGCTGAGCTGAAGAGTTCATAAACAGACCTCCATAATCCGTCAGATGGAGAATGAATTAAGTAATCAGGTGTGTTTTGATTTGGAGTGAGAAACACTTTTTGCTTCAATAAAAAAAAACTCAATTTAAGTCTCAGTTTAGAGAACAGTTTGTCAACATCTCATATCAGCATAACTCAGTATTTGTATCACTCCTTACTAGGCTCATATTTTGGTCTGTTTTGTTCTCTTTCTGTTGTAATATTGCATATTAATGTTTTGTTTTCATCATAATCGGTGGAAACAAAGGCCTGAAAACATCTGTCTGTGTGGAATTAATCTTTAGTTTCACTCAGGGATGGAGGTGCTGAAATAAATGAACTTTTTAGTGACAGGATGCGAATTCACGAGCAGTGTTGCTTTAAGACTACGTCATCAGCCAGCGACTAAGTCACCTCTTTAAAAGCAAGAGGTAAGGTCGCGTTTTACGCTTTAAGTAAGAATAAATTATGTAATTAAAAAAAAACTATGACTCCTTAACATCAATGTTAGCATCTTAGCTCGGGTCTGTTGTTTGAGACGCAGTTATTTTTTCTAAAATATATTTTTAGGAGCGAAGTTCGGCTGAATTGGTTCATTCCGGGGAAGCGAACAGGATCCAGATTTGCGACTGGATTATTTTAGGGTGTTTTACGACCCTCCGAGGAGATCTTCAGCGGTTATCCAACAGCTCAATGGAATAAGTGATGAACAAAAACATTTTATGTCAACTAGATTTCCTTCAGGAGCTGTAACTGAGTTATAAACACCAGCCAAATAAAGTAGCAATGAAAATATCAGCTTTTATTCATATTCCGTTCAAAAATACTTCGTTTATACCACAAGGAAATAAAATGTTGTAACTCGTATTATTCAAGGTTCTTCACAGAATTGTTGTATACGCAGATTGCTGTGAGCTGCAAGGTTCTCCTGTAGGGATCTGTGTTACAGCAGCTCTGATGAAGCTTCTGACTGAAGGCTGTTGTTGTAAAGCAGTCTGATGAAGACGAGGCTCAGGGTTGGCCATCATTTTCTCCATTACAGAAAAGGAAAAAAAACCCACAAATCTGTTCAGAGGGAAAATACTTGACTCGTTTTTGCAATTTAAAATTCATTTGTAAAGTTAATAAAATTCCTCAAATGCCAACTATTTTTGCAGATATTACATCATAAAATCTTTTATTCTCACTTTCTCTTTCTCTTTAAAGAACTTCAATATTCTACAGACAGTAATCAGAACAAAATTTGTTGTTAATTACATGTAATTCATAATTTATGTAAGGAAATTACCTTGTTTAAGTAGAAGCTAGTTTGTTTCCCCTTTAAGAAATAATATCAATGCTTGAAAAACGTATTTTGGGTTTATTGTAGTTTCATAGTTTCTTATTAAACATTGTTTGATCAAAGGCGTTTAAGTGTCAAAATAAGGACGTTTGTAAGGGTCAAATAATTTTACATAATGCTGCATTTAAATGTTTGTTTTCTGTCACATTTATATTTAAACTTAACCTGCAAAGACACCAGGGTTAAATAATGAACAGCTAAACAAATGAACAGCTCACGTTTTACATTTTTGATCCAACATTAGACATGTTTAAAGGTATTTTCTAATATGTGGAGTGAGACCATTTTTAGATATCTTGTTTTTGAAATCTAGCAGACTTTAACTTTCCAGTATAAAGGTAAAGAAATATATAAATAACTGAATTAAACCGTCAGTTAAAGCTGCAGTATGAAACTTTTATAAAACATGTTTTTACATATTTGTTTAAACTGTTAGGACACAGATAATCTGTGAAAAGTTCAATCTCTTCCACTTCCTCCACTGTCTGAAGAAATGCACCAGAAACAACCAATGAGAGCCATAAGGAGGAGGGGCTTAGTGCTGTCAATCATGCTTGTGAACTCGCTGCTGAATGTGCTAATGGTGGAGAAATGACTTAATATACAGGAAAACTGTTTACCTGCCATCATTGGTGGCTATGCTAATTAGTCTTAGCATTCACTTTGTTGTAGGGTTTGGGGGATAATTGACAGCACTAAGACCTGCCTCCTGGCCCTGATTGGTTGTTTCTAATTAGCACTGGAACCAAACAGATAATCGGTTTGGTTCCAGATTATCTGTCTGGAACCAAACAGTCATGACTTGGTGACAGCTTAAATAAGATATGTAAAAAGATGTTTTTAATAAAAGCTACATGCTGTGAGAGTCGCAGCAGGTCCTGTGTTTAAGGCGGTTCTGATGACTTCCTGGCTGCTTTCCTCAGGTCCAGATGGCACTGTCCACTCGCTCCACCGTGTTATCTCTCTACATCCGGGTGTTTCGGATCGCCCGGGCCTGGCAGGCCCAGACCGGCGCCGTGAGCGACTCGGAGGCGGAGAGGCGGTACATCGAGCAGGAGGCCCGGTCTCTGTTCAGGCAGAACCAGCAGGTGGGAAAAGCAGCTGCTGGGTTTATGTTGTATTTTTAATTCATTATGACTTTTTGTTTAATTCAGTTAGTTTGAATTGGTTTCTAGAATATGTTTGCTAGTTTTCATTAGCTATTATTTGTTAAGTATTTAGTTTTAGGACCATTTTCCAAAAATGTTTTCAGTTATTGATGAACAGACTGACTCTGGTGTTTTCTCTAAAATTTTCATGGTCTCCATTTTGTGGACTAAAAGAAAACTATAGTTAGTCGACTGACGATGTAAACTGCTTGTGTGGGGAAAAAATTAGTTGCACATCACTTTGAAAGGTTAATAACTAGATCATAAACACAAAAACAAAGGATGTTATTTCTATAATTTCGGTTATTTTTATAAATATGTGATGTAGTTCCAGTTATAGTTTTTTATTTATTTATTTAATTTAACAAAAATGTTTTCTCAATTTCACTTTTCAATATTTTGTTAGTTTTAGTTAATTATGATTACTTTGCTTCTGGATAATCTGGTTGAAAAACGAATCATGAAATAAATATTTCATATCATTCAGCCGATCTCAATAATTATTGATTAGTTTGTTGTTGTTTTTTTAATTGAAATACTGCCAAACTGGCTTCGTGTCATTTCCTGTTTAATCCAGTTTTCTCTACATGTTGTTTATTTTTTTGTTTATTTTTTAGCAGTTATGAGGCAAAGTGGGGAAACCAGCAGGTTGTTGCTAGGCAACCAAAGAGCCAGAAAGTCAGTTGAATCCACCAACCTGGAATATTATGGAAGATTATGGAAGATGTATTCAGTGTTGATATTGATCACTGCCTGTCCTGATAGATAATATTATTGATTTATTGTCCAGCTGTTCCTTTCTAACCTTTCTTGCTGTTTTCAGCTCACAGATCCAGAATCCATAAGGAGATGCATAGAGGAATGTGAAGCGAGGATAGAAATAGGTGAGGATGGATTCAGTCAGGACTTCTGCTCATTTCAACCAGAGCAGAAACAAAGTGAAGGAGGTTTTTACGACATTTTAAACATCTAAATTAAACAAAACAACAGAAACAACAAATAAAATGAATTGTGAAGTCTCAGGAAACAAAATTATTTTTTATCGTCCAGCTTCATGCAATTAATTGCTTATTTGCTTTTTGCGACAGGCCTAATTTCATAATGAAACGTTAATATCAGTCTCTTTCTGCTCAGGTCTGCATTACAGGAATCCGTACCCCAGAGCGGTGAGTAAGCGCCCCCTAGTGGCCGGGTTGTGAAAGTGTCAGGAATGCGGTCTGACGGCCTGGTTCTGCCCACAGGCCTACCTGCCTCCTCTGGGTCTGGCCACGCAGCGGGGCAGGCGGCTGCGCGCTCAGCAGCGCCTCCGGAAGCAGGCCAAACCCGTCTACCTGCAGTCCCATGATGACACCTGAAGGCGCCCATCACCGGTTACCATGGTTACCTCAGAGAGGAAGCTGGAGTCTGCATCAGGGGCCGAGCTTCTGCAAGCGGGTACTGATCCGAGATCGGACGCCGTTCAGGAGAAAAAACTTTTTATTTTTTAGGCAAAGTGTTGAGAAAGTCCAAATACTGTTTCATGTTTTATTCATCATCATGTCTACCGTAATTTAATTAATAAAATATCTGAATGTTTTAATCTGTCGCTTCAGCTGATAATTAAAATTTCATAGTTTCAGCATCTTAGAACCCAGAACTCTTCAACATGAGGTTGGCATGAGATTTCTGAATGATCTCTGATTAATTTCTGATTCATCTGAGCTGAACGGGTTAAGATTGGTCTATGGCCTATACAAAACATCTTAATTACACTTTTTGTAGAAAATAATTCTTGGATAATAACATTTTCTTTCAGAATGAGTTGTTTTAGGGCTCTGTCACTTTAAATCCAAATAAACTGCTGCTGGCCAAGTCAACGTTTACACTGTGAAAATGGCTGCAAACAGATGTGCAATTATACAAATGTACGTCTTTGAAAGGCAGAAGTGGAGCCTCCTGCACAGCCAACTAGAATGCAGCAAGTGGTTTCTGGATGGTGAGTCAACAACAAAACTCTTGTCTTTTCCAGCAGCCATTGTACAGCGAATACAGCGGGAAAACCAGCTGACCAAATGTGCTGGAACTCTACTGGGGTTGCTAGGTAACAGGCAGAACTCTGCTGGGGTTGCTAGGTAACGGGGAGTGCCTGCTGATTTGTGACGTTACTTTCCAGATTGTTTTTTAAGCTGCTCATGGTCTTTAATTTAAAGTTATGTCTTTGAATTAACATCAACATAAATCACACAGGAAAACAATTTATAAAATTGTTAGAAATTCACACATCAATGAGCAAAAATCTGTTAAAAGTTGCATTTTATGCACAATAGCAGTTTGTTCATATTAACATTGTTAGGTTGACTTTTGTTTTCAAACTTCTGCTTAAAATAAAAACTCGCTCCTTCTCTCCATCTCAGCTGAAAAACTTTGAGAAAGACCACCAGTCAGGAAAATGACACAGTTCCTCAACACACAGGAAGTGATGCGTCTGCTGCAGCGTGACTCTGTTTCCACGCAGCTGACAGATGTTTTAACTGCTTCCCATCCTGATCCGATAAACCAGAAGCTGCTGAAACAACAGATCTGCTCACCTCAAACCTTCAGCGTCAAACAGGAGGGAGAGCAGCAGCTGCTTCTATGATGTAAAGGTGAAACATCTGCTGCTGCTTTTTCATCACTAAATGTTCACAGACTGAACGGAAAAGAAAGATCAGATAAAATATTGGTCTGGATTGGTCTGCAGTCTGAGCCTCTTTAAACCTTTAGCTAAAAAACACATAAAAACAACTAGGAATGTTTTAAATATTTTAATAAATTCACATCTTAGGATTTTTTCTAGTTTTCTCATGGGCAACTGCATGTTTTTGGGATTTTTTTATACATATTTATATCAACACCCTGCAGAAGAAAATGTACTCACCATCTTTTTGCTTTCAAGTTTTAATTTAAATAAAATAAAATCGTGGTTCTTCAAATATAACAACAAATTTCCCAAAGTAAAAATTTGTCAGAAATGAAAGTTGCTTTTCTTCAAAACGTCATGCAACGTTTCCAGCTGTAAATGATTTTTATTTTGGCTTTATTGAAGGTAAAAACTTTAACAGATTTCTGGTTTATTACTTTGAACTTTCTGCTTTGTGCCACTTTTTTCTCCTAAATTACACTTTAAACGTCTGAATCATGCAGAATGAATGCACAATAATGTTTACGGTCAGATACGGATCCATTTATGGTAAAGATGACGTCACTGTGAACCTTGTGTTGGTATTTTATTTGCTGCTGTGCTGCAAGCTGCCGCATGGGGGAGCCATTTCACCGGAATCAGAAAAAGAAGAACCAGGACGGAACCAGAACAGTTTACATGACGTAAATAGATCCGGTTTAAATGTTTCCCATCAAACTCCTCATTGAAACTTAATACGGTCATTATCTGACCTTTGACCCCATAAAGACTGATGTCACTTACAACAAGAGATTTCTCTTCTAAGTGATAATCTGCTACTACTTTTTTCTAATCAATATCATTAACTTAAAACTCTCGTCTTTCTTGTTAAAATGTTTCTTGTGATTCATTTTGTCTTATTTCAAGTGATCTAAGATAATTGCAGTAAAAACTAGACCAAAAATTATTTTTTTCAGTGTAAAACCATCTGCGGTTCCCATTGTTTCTGCTAAGATCTGAAACTTTGAATAACTGAAAGATAAATTATAATTTTATTACGGCAGACCCAGCCAGGCTGTTCCTGTTTTGTTATCTCTGTGCAGAGTTCAGATCAATCTGCTCTGCTCCTAATAAACTCTCTAACATTTTTATTTTAGTTTTTAAAACCTTCTGCATAAATCCAGCCATAAATTCCCGCTAACTACGTCAGAGGAATAATTTTTAAAATAAAACAATGAACTGTTAAGAACTTCACTGACTGCAGTCATGTTTTTAATCAACACCTTTAAATGTTTTTTAGGGGCCACTTGCTTTTTATAATTGCTCATTTGTAGCATTATTAATTATTTCTTGTAATTTGCTGTAAATTATATGCTTCTCCATGTGTGTCAGTTATTTTTCTTAATTTTGTTTTTACCAATAAAAGGTAAATACAGAAGAAAATTATGTTTTTTAAAATGTATTCATGCTTATTAATATTTACTGTCCTTTATTCAAAATCAATTCAACTAAAAAATACTTTATTGATCCCAAAGGGAAATTAAATGTTGTTGTAACTCATATTAATTCACATTTTTCAGAGTTATTGTAGATAATAACGGCTGTTAAAAGAAAGTGCTCCTGTAGCAGTCCATGTTGCAGTGAATGTGAAGGAACCTCTGACTGAAGACAATCTAATGAAGAGGATGGTCAGAGTTCTCCATCATTATTATGAGATAATATTAATTTAATTAAAATCATTTATTTCATTATTCTAAATAAATAAATAAAACAACAAAATACACAAAACCTTACCAGGTATTTTAGCCTAATTTCTAGTGCAGATATTTTTATACACTTAAAATAAGTAACTTCAGGAACATGTAGAAGCTTATTTTAAGTAAATAATTATTTAATATTGATGAAAAACTGATAAATCCACTGCAGATTATTTCACTGATAACATTGGAAATTTTTCTTGTTATCAGTGAATTTATACCAGTGGAACCAGAACTTTATCAATATTTAGGAATTATTAAAATAAACTCATTCATCTTGCTGAAAAGTTACTTATAAGTTAGTTTTCTCTTTTTTTAATTTTACTAAAATATTTGCAATCAAAAATAGACCAAAAATATTTTGTAAGATTTTGTGTTTTTGCAGTGAAAATTAATTATAAAGTCTCTGTAAACAAAACTGTAAATGGAAATTATAAGACCGTTTTCATTGATGCCATTAATTGATTTATGGCTGATTGTTTCTGAGCTGCTCCGGTTAAATCCACCAACTATCTGCTGCTTGTCTTTCAGACTTTGCACAACAATCCGGTGAAGTTTCCAAGCCCTGCCTCTGCGAAAGGTTGAACATTAACGCGGCGCCGAGGAGAGCGCAGCTCAGAGCCACTGAGGAAGTTCGGATCCGACACCCGGACAGAAACACTTGCATTTGGGTCATCGGGATTCTCCGTTTTCAGATAAATTCACCTTTAAACTCTCCGGGGATCATGGCGTGTTTCTGACCGACCCGCCGGACGGGAAGATGCAGCGGTGCGGCTGGTGGCTGCTGCTCTGCGCCTTCGGGGTTGGCGCTGCCTGCGGTCGCCGCAACGGGCAATGTCTGGACGGGATCACCATCAACGTGATCCTGCTGGAGGACGAGGAGTCTCCCTGGAGCCTGAAGTACGTGGAGAGGAAAATCCTGGAAGCCATAGAGAAAGACGCAGAAATTAACGCCGCAGAAGGTGAATGAGAATGAATTACTGCGATAAAATAATCAGCTTTACTGCTCTGTTTGTTCATCTCTCCAGCAGGAAAACGGAAAACTTCTCAAAGTTTTCACCAAACTGTGTAAATCAAGCAGAGCCAATTCATCAGGAAAACAGATAAGACAGAAAGTAGCTGGTGCAATAAATTTTTAGATAGCAGCCATTATGCTGCGTACTTTATGTTTTCAGTAAGCAGGTCAGTTCATGTACAAGGTAAAAGCAAACTGATTTGGGCCTCCATACCAGCAGGGGGCGTCCAAGACCCTCAGCAGTCATGGAAAATTGGTTTGTAAATGTTTTATTAGGGAGTTAATATCATCTAAAATACATAAAATGATTCTGTTGATTGTTTCTTCTCCGCTGTCAGTAATAACTCTAAAAACTACAAATAAACATTAAAAACTTTTTTAAACATGTTAGAAATACAACACTGCTGCAGATCATGAAAGATGTTAAAATATTTTTATTTGTGTTTTTGTACATTCATTTTAATAATCTGAAATGCAGAAACAGATAAAGTAGATATTAGCTGAGCAATAGCGTGAAGGTCCCCGTTCTGCTCAGGGCCCTGAGCAACGTGAGACCGGCCCTGCTACACGAGAAATATGTTCAAATAAAACAGAGATCTGGAAATTAACTTTCCTCAGGCTTGGAGAAGAGGTCTGTGAGTTGTATAAATATTTACAAAAATCTTCTGAAGAGTAAAAGGTTTTAATCCAAATCCAAACTAAGAGTTTGTAATAATTATTATTCAAACTAAGCATGAAAATCTCTGACAAAAGCATCAAACTGATTAAAATAGGTTCAGACAACAAATCCAGACCCAGAATAAAAACTTTCTGATTAAAGAAATAAACCAGAAATATAAAAATAAATTCACTGGGAGAGTTTCAGGTTAAAACTGAAAGTATAGCAGATAAATATTAATTATTTATCCTGTAAGAATTTTATAGCTTATTTGTGGTTTCACAATCCATTTATTTCATTTAGTTTTTCTTGTTCATGTTTTTATTAACTCTCAGACTTTCTTGATCTGCTTGTAAAAAATATTGATTTTGTTTTATTTCAGTACTGAAGGAATGTCAAAATTAGAATTTTTGGATATAAATCATTTCTGAAGGGTTCATATCTATTTTGTAGGAGTTTTATCAGACAGGTCAACTCAATTAAACTCAGAATTTTTTTAAACTGAAGGCAAATGATTTATTCGTTTCATTTCTTTAAACAGGTGAAATCTGAAAAGTGTGGTGTATTTTATAAAACCATGTTTTGATCCGACTGTCAGCCATCTTTCAACATCTAAATCAGTGGTTCTTAACCTTTCTTGAGGTACCGAAACCACCGGTTTCATATGCGCATTCACTGAACCCTTCTGCAGTGATAAAATATGATTTTTCCCCCCCA
>NW_015113067.1:218315-228022 GCF_001443285.1 Poecilia latipinna | reverse complement strand
ATCGAACCCAGGTTAAGAACCACTGGGCTAGAGTAAACTTCTGTTATCAATATTTTGAGCAGATTCTCAGTTGGATTTTGATCTGGACTTCGACTAGGACATTCTAACACATGAATCAGCTGTGATCTAAACCATCCCATAATATTTCTAGCTGCATGTTCACCCGTCGTCCCACAGCATGATGCTGCCGGTTCTCTGGACCAGAACATCTGACTCTGTTTACTGGTCAGGATTATTTTTAGAGGTGTGGAAGTAAAGAGGGATGAAAACATGTAAAAAAGTTGATTTTTCAGATTTTTATTTTAAAAGGTTTTGAAAAAACAAAATTTTCCTTCCTCTTTATGTCGTTTGAGGAAGAATCGGCTTGTTGTTGCTTCTTTGCTTTTTAAAAAATGTTTACTTAAAAAAGTCCATGGTTTATTTTTGTCTAATTTTTATTTTTTAAAAGTTTTTATTTTCTCATTTTCTTTTATTTATTTTTTTTAAAGTTTAGAGTTGTTGTTTATTTATCTTTTCTGTTTTTTAGTTTTTATTTTATAAACCACAAACCAAAGGTTTGGGGATGTAACATAAGAAAATGTGGAAAAGTTGAAGAAATCCTGGTTCAGAGAAGATTTAAATGACTAACCTGTTGTGTTTGTTCCAACATGGCCGCCGTGAAGCGTTTGGATTTAATCTGACAGCGAACTTTGAAGGATTCAACACGACCATCTACCGGCAGGGCGGCTGCTACAGCAGCCCGTGTGAGGCGGTGGAGACGCTGCGAAACCTCATGGTTAGGCACCGCGCCTTCATCCTTCTTTACACTGTAAAAATAGAACAACTCTCAAGCGAAAATGGCAGATGTTAAGAAGTTAGCACTACAAAAAATAATAATAATAATAATAATAATAATTTACAGTGATTGAAATCAGAGCTGAATTACATTAATAATCTGTTAAGGCTACAAAAATTAAGTGTTAGTTTTGCTTTGCATTGTGTAAAAAGTAAAGCATAAAGTCATAAAGTGACTTATGTCAAAAACAACTGACATAAAGTTTAGTTTTTCCAGAATCTGAATGTCTTATTTACGGAATAGTTTTATAACTATTACAATATTTTCTATTTTTTAATCACTTTTTTTAGTTTAAGCAAATAAATCTGATTTATCTGGTTTTCTATGCATTAAACAAAACACTTACAAAACACTTTACAGTACTTTTCTATTGTGATTTTACAGTTTTTATATAAATCCCACATCCATTTTTTACAGTGTATGTTAAATATGTTGATTTGGAGCATTTTTATTGTTTATTTTCTGTATTTTCTAAAGTTATAAACAATTGGATATCATCCAAAAAGGTTGAGAAGGACAATGTGTCACATCATATGACTCATTATTCTCCAAAGTATTTTATTAATAATTGATAGATTCATGCAGTGTAGTTAGAGAAATCAACTCGATCACCTGGAAGTCGGATCTGTGACCCAGAAAGTCAACAAGTCCGATCCGACTGAGAAAAACAACCAGATGTAATCCCCTTCACTAAATCTGAGCTAATCTGTTTCTAAACATGATTCTTTTAGTTTATTCCTTTATTTTAATATACTGAATCCTGAGAAATACACTAGTTATTAGCTTTTATTGCTAATATTATTTAATGATATGCTGTTTGTAAAGTTTCACAGTTGAAAAACAACAGCACTAATTTGGGTCATTAATTTCTAAAAGTCAAAGTTTCAAGCTAAGAATTTAATTAGCACACTCAATATTTAGCTTACCAACTAAACATTTAGTAGCAAAACTAAATATTTAATTAGCTCAAAGATAAATATTAAGTAGATAATATTTAAGTAGGAAGCTAAGTATTTGGTTTACCATCTAAATAACTATTTATCTGATTTATTAAACAGATGTTTGCTCTTTCAGTAACCATAAGAACACTGGAAAGCTCAGGCCTGTCATCAGAACAAATGTTTCTGCATGATAAATATCCCAGAAGATAATATTGTTGCTTTGAGATCATTTTCAAGGAATATAATTTTAATTCACGTTCTCAAAGACCAATAAACTTTAAATTCTAATGAACATTTAACACTGGAAGTGGAAACATCTTAAAAATCCAAAATAAGCAAACAAAATAACAGAAACAACAAATTAAATGAACAATGACACCTCAGTAAATAAAAAAGGGCCAGTTGAGACCAAAACACCAGACTGAAGATTTTTATCATCCACTCTTTGGTAGAAAGAGAAAAACAATAAATTATTGAGTTTATTTTAATTTATAATGTTATTAATTGATTTATTGCTTATTGCAACTGGTCTGTGTAAGCTAATTACAAATTTAATGATAGTGAAGAAGAATCTGATGTTGACATGTTAGGATGCGGGGCCCAAATGAAAATCTGCTTCAGGCCCCATAGAGGCTTTGGCCGGCCCTGCTAAGCCTCGTCTATGATGAAAACCAGAACCGCAGATGAAACTAAAAGTCCAAACCCAACACCTGTCTGTTTTCTCCGGCAGGACAATCATAAGCTCGGCTGCGCTGTCCTCGGACCGACCTGCACCATAGCAACGTTCCCGCTAGTGGAGTAAGTTACGTCATTCCTCTGAAACAGCCAATCACAGTTCATTCCTGACATGCTTAGTTTCCAGCCTCCCTGCCTGGTTTCTGTCTTGTTTTGTCTGGCTGCCAGCGCAGAGAAAGGTTTTGGGCTGAGCACGCCCATCATCTCGGCGGGAAGCTTCGGCCCGTCCTGTGACTTCGCCCTCAACCTGCAGCGGGTTCTGCCTCCGGCCCGGAAGATCTCCCACTTCTTCAGCGCCTTTTGGCAGGAAGACAACAAACTGAAGCCCGTGTGGAAGACGGCCTACATCTACAAAAAACCCAACAACACGGAGGACTGCTTTTGGTCAGTGGCATCTCGACCCACCCGTTCATAATACACTGTAAAAACAATCCAGTTCGGGATTGGCCCCGAGTCAAATGTGGGCCCATCCGGGGTTTGGTTAATTTAACAGAACATGGCGGGTTTGACTCGGTGTGGATAGAGACTTAAAAAGGTATCACAATATATCGGCCAATATCAGGAATTATTAATTAGTTGTTTTTTATTTTAAATACCTGAAATACTGCCGAACTGAAGCTGTGGTATTTCCTGTTTTATCTCCATGTTGTTATTTTTAAGCTTTAAACTGCTGGTGTGGAAGTTACTCAGCAGGTTGTTGCTAGGCAACCAAAGAGTGAGTGAGTTGCTAGGCAACCAAAGGGAGAGCTAGTTGATTCCACCAACCTTCAATACTCCATTTATTGAATACACGTGTATTCATATAGATATTATTTCACGTATTATCTGTTGATATTGATCATGTGTCTGCTGTGATACATTTTATTGATTTGTAATAGAGACTAAGTCAAGTTTATTTGTGTAAAACATTTCAGCAGCAATGCAGTTCAAAGTGCTTTAAACCATAAAATATTTTCAGAGCAGTAATTAATCCAAAACTGTACAAAATGTTTAAACATTTTGTATTTAAAATAAAAACACGCTTGTCTGTAAATCTGTTTTATCGGTTTCACCTGCTTCAAATTCACTTAAGGAATGCTGTTATTGCAGTATTTAAATGTTTTTTTCTTAAATGTATTGAATCATTGGTTTATTTGCATCTTTTAATGTATTTCTAAAAGGCTCAAGTAATGAAATGAAAAATCTGTGGAATGTGTCAGTGTCTTACCTGATTAATTGATTGAATACTTGATCACTAAAATAATTGTTAGTTATTGAAGTGCCAGCAGCAACCAACCAATTAGCACTTCTGTTGCTGACTTCACCTTCACTACACTGTAAAATGTGTCTGTTAATTTAATTGTGAATTGTTTTTTCAGGTATATCAACGCGCTGGAAGCCGACGGCATCAAAAATGTTTCAGAGACGGTTCTGCGCGGACCAAAGGAAGTGGAAGCTGTTCTCTCACAAACTAACAGGACGAGCAACCGTAAGTTGATCAATGGCTGCCAGTCTACAAAGCCAGACTCAAGAGTTATGGGTATGACAGGAAGTATTTGGGAAAAATAGAAGATTCCACATAATTTGTCTTCATAGCAGTTCCCAACTCAGTAAGAGAGAGCTCTGCCTGTAACCTGGAACCATGTTGCAGCCAAATCGCCTAATGATGCGTATTCGACGCAATCAATTTCATCAATAAATTATATTTTTGGCTTTATGAAAATGTAATATTTGGAATCTTATTTTTTTCACCAGTGCGCTCGTTGTGTTTCCATAGTTCAATGTGATGTCAGTGCGCCCGAGGCGGCCATCTTGTTTGAGAAGCGTGTTGTACAGCTTCTATTTATTTGGATCTTGAATTCAGGTTGACTCTACAACATAAAATTAAGGCCAGGCTAAAATTTATTATGTTTAATTATAAAAATAAAATTATAAGGGTCTTAGCGCTGTCAATCAGTGTCATGTACTTGCTGCTCAATGTGCTAATGGTGGAGAAACAACAGGAAAACCGTTATCCACCAAGATCAGTGGGTATGGTAACTAGCATTAGCATTCATGGCAGGCTATGCTGTGGTGAACCAGCTTTACCTTAGCAGAGAGCGAGCAGGAAGAGGTGAGCATCAGAGTGATTTACAGCGCTAAGACCCGCCTCCTGTCCTGGCTCTGATTGGTTGTTTGCAGTTAGCTCTGCAAACAACCAATCAGGAAAAGGCAGAGGAGCAAATTTTTTCAGATCATCTCTTATTATACATATTATTATTGGAACAAATATTTTAAAAACATATATTTTTATGAACGTTATATAAAGCAGCTTTAGTACCAAACCTCAATATGTACCAAAGATGATTTTTGTGTAATTATGCCCAACTAAAATATATTTAATGTCATATTTAAATGTGTTATGTGTGTTACATCCAAATGATCATTTTATATGTGAGGAAGTCTCTGCTTCATAGCAGAAACGCATTTTAAATAAAATTATTATGTAATTGTAAATAAATTAATACAGTAAATACAGAGACTTGTGATTGGTGTTTCAGCTCCTGTTTACACATGAAAGCATCGTTTCACACTGTAAAACAGACCTTTAGCTGTAACTCCGGTTTCTGGGTTGAATTGGAACTGAAATATAAATGTCTCCGCTGCGGTTTTACGTTGTTTGGTTGCAGTGTTCATCATCTGCGGCTCGGTGTCAGACTTACTGGAGATGAAGAACGACTCCAGAGGAGCCGACAGCAGCGACTTCCTCTTCATCCTCATTGATCTGTACAAGTCAGTCCTGACTCCACCTCAGCCTCTTTTCACATCTCCAGATTTAATTTGCTTTAGCATCTTTTTCTCTTTTATCTGTTTATTTCCGCTGTGTCTACTTTACTGTTTTTTAACAAACTGTGTTTATAGCAGAGAAACCTGGTTCTCTCTGTAAAGTGCAAACATTATTAGAAAACAAGAGAAAAGGCATTTACAGAGTCCAGAAGCCAATGTATAATAAATCATGGTGTTCAATAATGTTAACTGTAATTAAATGACTGGAGCACAAAGTTAAAGATGCAAGAAGGAAAATATTTATGGGTGAAAACGCCTACAGGGCGTTTCACCAGAACGCTTCACACTGCAGCCTTTTCTCTGTGATGAATTTGTTTACATGGTACATAAAGGATTTGCATTTGAGTTTATCTGTTAAATATCTACGCTCTGCAGAACGTAACTGTATTTTTCCTACTTAACTCAGTGATATTTACTACAAGAGCCCGTCACGGCCGGAGATGAGGAACGTTCTGGTGCTGACCATGCCCAACTCCAGGCGGTACGACATCAACGCCAACCTGAAGGACAGCGACATGGTGAGGAAACGGCAGGAAAACATGACGACCTGCCGCAGATTTATACATATACAGATGTTTTTCAGTTGCTGAAATAAATAAGGTTGAAGCTAAATATTTAGTTAGCAAGCTAAACATTTAGTTAGCAAGCTAAACATTTAGTTTACAAACTAAATATTTTGTTCTGAAGTATTTAGCTCAGCGCTAAATTTTCACTAGCCGGTAAGGGGATGTGTATTACTAAAATAAAAGCTGAGTCTTGCAAACTTAGTGAGTCTGAATCGCTTCCTGTCCTCTTCATCTTCATCTTTTCTTTTCCTCCCTGCAGATGAACGACTACATGGCTGCGTATCACGACTCAGTGCTGCATATAGGAAACGTGATGCGAGAGATCGCCACTAAAAATCAGTCAGAGATTCAACAAATGGAGTTTGTGAATGTGAATTACTTCAGAAATGTTGTCTTTAACGGTAAAGATGCGGAATAATTGCTCGGTGTGTCACCGATGTAGTTCCGTACTTTAAAACGTGTTGAAGTTTGAGTGTTTTCATTTCCTGCCCAGGAATTGCAGGAGAATATAAGCTAGACGAGTACGGAGACAGAGATGTGAATTTTTCCATCATGTACACAACAACTGACCTCCAGGTAAACTTCCTTAACTCACTTCTTTATTGTAAAGTTTATTTTCTCAAAAACTTGTTATGTGACTTGAAAAGTGATGATTTTGTCTGCCAGATCTCACGAAGAAAAAATATCCTTCAAACATCAGCATGTGAAAATCTCAGGGCTGATCTGGGGATTATTTGTAGATGAATTACTTGGAGATGTTTCCAGAATTTGAGCAGATGAAACTTAAATACTGACAGATTTATAGTCAGAGAAGCTTTTTAATGGTGAATACTAAATGTGTATATTTTTGTACATGTTTGGGTTAATTGCTGCTCTGAATCTATTAATATGATTAATCAGTTCATCCCTAATTGAAGCCTAAATGTAGAATATTGACCCTGATGAGTGAAAATTGTCTTTTAATCTGAACAAGGTTTTTATTTTTCCAAATAATTTAAATAGTTCGTTTTCATGTCGCTCCACCCTGGAAAATAAAACACCAAAATGTGTCACTGAAGCATCAAAACTAGGCAAACGATTACTAGGCTTATAATTAACTGTCGATTAATGGTTTATTAGATTAAAATTAGTTCCAGTCGATTAATAACGGCTGCACTGACCGTGTTTCCGTGTCGTAGTCTGGCCGCCATCCAGCAGAGGGCGCTGGTCATTCTGAGCGGCGCATGGCTTACACATAGAATTAAAGATGGCGGCGCTGTTCCAGAACAGCAGGACAGAATAACGGTCGATGTGGGATGAAAAGTGAAGTTTCAGTTTAATGGCGCGTCATTCGGTCGAGCTGCATCAACTTCTGCGCTCCTCACTGACCGAATGACCTTCACATATTATCTTTTACCTAATATGTTCCTGTTTGTTTTATTTTATTATGTCTGAGTTTAATAATGTGAGAAACCACAATGATCTATTTATTCAGTCAGTATGTAACAGCTGACACAATCAAGAAAATGGCCACTTAATTAAACAGTCGATTGATGAGATCAATCAACTTTAGATAAACTCATTAATCCATAACTAGCATGCCTAGTTGAAATCAATTTGACATTTTGTTGATATGTAAACAGTTCATGGTGGTTCTGTTGTCTCTTCCTCAGTATAAATGTTTATTCACCTTTGACACTGAAAACACCAAAACAAAGATGGAGGACGAATCTCCGGCCTTCATCTGGGGGAAGAAGCTTCCCAACTACGAGCCAGAGGATGGTAAACCTGAAAACACACACACACACACACACACACACACACACACACACACACACTGGAGCTGCAATCATTAACCACTTGCCTGCACATAATCAAACACACACAACGCCTGTTTGGTGTTACAAACTCATGAAGTGCCAACCGGAGATGCTATTATGTGGCCCTCAACTGATAAGAAGATAAATTTAGCAAACATTTATTGTCTCTGAGGAAACGGGAAAAGTGCCAGCTTCAGAGATTTTAGTGTTGCAAGATTACAAAGACACTTCTTCAGCTGATAAGCCAGGTTATATTGTTATCTGGATTTTATTTGATGTTTTTGACACCTGAACCATGAACCTTTTCAGCTGGTTTGGTTTTGGTGATGTCGAGAAACCAAGAGGAAATTTGGAAATGAGGCCAAATTAGTTTTTAATTAATTCAGTTTTTTTCTGCTGCAGGTAGAAACTCTGAACTGATTGATGTTATTTTTTGACTGTGTTCAGTAATACCTGTTTAATATCTGCAACTGAACCTTCAGAGACAGATAAAGACTGTAACAAAGTCGGCCTTTTATCACCTGAATGTAACAATAATAATAATAATAATAATAATAATAATAATAATAAACTTCCAGAAAACATCTGAAACATCTTTGACTTAAAGCTTAAAATTCATAATAACTGGAAGATTGATCAATATATTTGATGTATTTTGATTAGTTTAATATTTGATTTTGATGATATTTGAGCAGAAGTAATGTTTATTTCTTGTATGATGTTTTCATGACGTTTAGCTGCCTTGCCACTGAAATGTTCTGTATAAATAAACTTTACTAGACCTGTCGACTGGCCCTCCGATCCACGACATCATTGTGGGCGTCCTGGCTGTCACAGTGGTCGTCGTGGCAACCATTGCATTTATCTTCTACAGGTGAGTCGTTGTGCAGAGACACAGAGGGTCACATGAAGCAGAGGCTGTTTGTCCTTTTACTGTGATAATAAAATATGATTTAAAAGCCAGAATGAGAACAAGATGGCAGGTTTTTACCTTCCAGCGTCATGACGACGATGATGATGATGTTTTTGTTTTTAGACAGAACAGGAAAGACCGGCTCCTCAGGAAGCGCTGGTCACACATCAACTCTGACCTCATCTCTCTGCTGGAGGACACTGAACACAACATAATCTCCCTGCAGGTGAGCGACCATCAGAGAATCACATCCAGCTGCTGCGACTTTAAAAATGTTGATTCTTGTTGTTTACTTTGGGTTCTGTATAAAAAACATTTTTTGATCTTATTTTGTTTGTTTTAACAACCATGTTTCTTAGTATTTTGGTGAAAAATTTATTAGAAAGAAACTAAAATCTTCAGAGCCACATTTATTTACTTTATGCAACAACCTTTTGTACCATTGCTTTAAGCCTGAGCTCACACTGATCAACCAAGAAAGCAAAGCTAATAAAAACAGTTTGTTTGCATATATTCTGTACAAATTGATACAAAGTGTATATTTTTAAAGCAAATATTTTTTAGCTGAATGTTTTCCTGTCTGGATGAATGTTCTCCAATTAAATGTTGGATGTTTCTAAACATTTTTGCAGTTCCATTTATTCACCAGAGGGGGCAATAAGCTTGGAGGGCTGTAGATAAATCCTAAAAGTTTTTACAGTTTTCAAAATGTTCTTGTTATTTCTTTAGATAGAAGAAGAAAGGAAGAAGAAATTCAAGGTCCGCCGAGCGCTTTACGACAAAAAGGTAGTTGGATGGAAAACCTGCAGCTGATTTTAATGTCCAAATCTTTTCCTCTGAACACAAACAAGCGGATGAATAAAGGTTCTGTTCTGGTTCTGGTTCTGCTCAGATTGTGATTCTGAAGGAACTGAAAAACTGTGATGGAAACTTCAACAAAGAGCAGACAAGAGATCTGAATGCGGTGAGATGAAGACCGAGCTGGACTCGTACGGAGCTAAACTGGGGCCATAAAGTTTGTTCCAAAAATTTTTTCTTGAAACTGGAAAAATGAAACAAAAAAATTAATTGGAGAAAAGATGTAGTACAAAACATTTTTGTATAACCGAAAAA
>NW_015113067.1:213042-214874 GCF_001443285.1 Poecilia latipinna | reverse complement strand
TGTTAAACTTTAAGGATTTGAAACAGAAAATTTTTAAACAGAAATAAAATATTTGAAACAAAAGATCTTTGAAACAGCACAAAATGTGAAATTTAAAACCATAAACTTGAAACAAAAATAAAAAAAATAAAAAAAAGTAAAAAAAATAAATAAAAACAAAACATGAATCTAAAAGTAGTCTTGGATTATTTTTGTTTCAAATTATTTTTCAGTAATTTTTTTTTTTTTGCTTGTTTTGAAAAAAACTATGGCCCCAATGTAGCTCTGTAGCTCCTGGTCTGTGTTCTATTATTTGCCCCTTGTCTCAGGTTTTTATGGCCTCTGTTAATATTTGCCGAAGCTCACCAGCGCGTGGATTCTTTCCTTTTTCCTGGCAGCTTCTGCACATCGACTATTACAACCTCACAAAGTTTTATGGCACGGTGCGGTTGGACGAGGGCGTGTTCGGCGTCTTTGAGTACGGAGAGCGGGGGTCACTCCGGGTACGTGCGCCGCAACCCGCTCATGTTTCCACAGAAAACAGGAAGAGTGGCAGAAATGACTGGAGTTTCCCCAACAGTACGTGCTGAACGACAAAGTGTCGTACCCAGAGGACACGTTCATGGACTGGGAGTTCAAGATCTCCGTCATGTACGACATCGCCAAGGTGAAACTTTGCAGATTGCTCAACCGGCGGGACGGCAACGGTTTCATGTGACGCAGAGCATGAAGCTCATAAACGAAAGGTTTAATCAATAACAGCAGCTGGACTAATGAGCCGCGCTACGAAAGTATTCACACCACTTAGACTTTTTAGTACTTTGGGATTATACAGCTGCTAATGTCTCGTATATTACTGGGATTTCTGTGGACAAAACCCCTAAAAGTACCTCTTGTAGGGTCCCTTTCAAAGTAAAAGTCCACACAGCTGATAAACCCAATATGTAAAATATTCAAATTTATCATAAAATCATCAATAAGTTCTTTGATATTAGTCAGTGTTTAAATATAATTTTTAATGACATGTTTTAAATCACATGAGGGTTAAATTAAATTTCACAGATTATTGAATTTATTTACTTAGAAGCTGCAGTGCCATCTGGCTGTATGGAGCTAAATTACAATCATAAAGTTTGTTAAAAAAATTAACTTTGAATAACATTTAAAACAGAAAAACAGTTTTTTAGCTGAAAAAAGATTCAAAACTGGAAAATATTTTTTAAACTGAAAAATAATTTTCAACCTAAAAAAAGATTTGAAACTGAAAAAAAATGGCTTTTTATTTTAAAAATAAAAAGCAATTTATTTTAAAAATAAAAAGCAATTACAATAGGAAAATTTCATTTCAACTGTAAAAAAAAAAACATGGAAGAAACACTGGACATCCAAAAAAAACCTTCAGTCTGAAAAGTAGTTAATTACTTTTCACTGTCAAATTGATGTCTTTAGTTTTTAAAATGTTTTTAACAAACTTTATGGCCCCAGTGTCGCTCCGTACAGCCTGTATTCATCAGTGTTGCTGGCTGCGTCCCTGCAGGGCATGTCTTACCTCCACTCCAGCAACATCCAGGTCCACGGCCGCCTGAAGTCCACCAACTGCGTGGTGGACAACCGCATGGTGGTGAAGATCACCGACTTCGGCTGCAACGCCTTCCTCAGCAGCAGCAAAGGTAACCACAGCGCCCCCCACAGGCCACAAATGTAACCACAGCGCCCCCACAGGCCACATAGATAACCACAGCGCCCCCCACAGACTACAAATGAACCACAGCGCCCCCACAGGCCACAAATGTAACCACAGCGCCCCCCCCGGCCAGCTGGGGTAAGGCAAGGGCCGGCTCAGGCGAACGACG
>NW_015113067.1:198037-209167 GCF_001443285.1 Poecilia latipinna | reverse complement strand
CAGCCCCCCCCACAGCCCACAGATATAAGCCCAGCGCCCCCCACAGGCCACAGATGTAAGCACAGCGCCCCCCACAGGCCACAGATGTAATCACAGCGCCCCCACAGGCCGCAAATGTAAGCACAGCGCCCCCACAGGCCACAAATGTAACCACATCGCCCCAACAGGCCACAAATGTAAGCACAGCGCCCCCCACAGGCCACAAATGTAACCACAGCGCCCCCACAGACTACAAATGAACCACAGCGCCCCCACAGGCCACGGATGTAACCACAGCACCCCACCTTGGCCTCTTCACCTTCAAATGTAATTAAATTGGTGTCACATGTTTGTGCAGCAATAATGTTTGTTTGTGCCGCTGTCGTTTGGCCAGACCTGTGGACGGCTCCGGAGCACCTGAGGAACCAGGGAACGTCACAGAAAGGAGACGTGTACAGCTTCGCCGTCATCTCCCAGGAAATCGTTCTGCGGCGCAGCACCTTCTACTCCAAGTCCTGCTTCGACCGCTCAGGTGTGGAAGCTTTCCTCGCCTTTCCTCGAGAATCTGAGCTAATGTTGCCGCTGTTTGAGCTGAACCGAGGCGTTTCTTACAGAGAAGCTGCACAGGGTGATGACGTCCTACTTCAGACCCGACCTCGACGTTGAGATGGCTTCAGAGAAAGAACTAGAGGTCAGCGCCGTTCGTAAAGATACAGTTAGAAATTAAAATCTGGTTATTTAGCCCAAATAAGAAAAAAACTTTAAATGGGGGTTTAACTTTTAAAGTCATATTTTATCGTGTTATTCCACAAATATCAAAGTTTCAAATTATTAAGTTAGCGAGCTAAATCTATAGCGTCAAAGTAAATAATTAGTTAGAAAGTCAAATATTAAGTTAAACAATTAAATATTTAGCACTAGACTAAATATTTAATTTAGTCTATATATTTAAAGTAAATATTTAGTTAGCAAGCTAAAGATTAACGTCAAAGTAAATATTTAGTGACTGACCAAATATCTTCACACTAAATTCACAAGCTGAATGGTTTGAAGCTGAATATTTAGCTAATATGCTAATTTATTTGCTGCTTTGGCATCGTTTCATGTCGTCTCTTCATCATCATTTATTTTCCTCTTTTCTTCTCCAGCATTTTAAAGGCAATTCAGACGTTTACCAGCAACTCTCAGCTTTTATTTTTTTATTTTATTTTCCAGCTTTTATTTTGATAATCCATTTCCGCTTATTGGCAAGTGAAAATGTACGTTAGCTAAATAGCTAAATGTTTCGTTTGGTGATAAATATCTAGCTTGCTAATTATTTAGTTTTAAACTGACATTTATAAATGAATAAGTAACATGGTAAAAATATGACTGAAAGATGAATTCCCATTTTTTTATCTGTTAATTTTTGACACTAATTATTTTAATTTTTCTTTTGCTCTGGGATTGATTTTTCATGTCTTCTGCGTCCTTCAGGTTTACATGATGATAAGAAGCTGCTGGGATGAAGATCCGGAGAAAAGACCCGACTTTAAGAAAGTGGAGAACTGCCTGGGGAAGAACATCAGGTAACCATGGTTACCAGTGCACTTCCTCTTCCTGTTCGGCTTCATTAAAACTCGTTTCCTCCGTCAGTAAAATCCACAACCAGGACAACGAGAGCTACATGGACAACATGATCCGGCGGCTGCAGAACTACTCCAGGAACCTGGAGCACCTGGTGGAGGAGAGAACGTCGCTGTACAAAGCCGAGCGGGACCGGGCCGACTTCCTCAACTTCATGCTGCTTCCTGGGTCAGTCGCTCCTGTACGGAGCTACAGTGGGGCCATAAAGTTTGACCTCTTGTTTTTTTCAACTGAAAAATAATTCTCAATGGAAAAAACCCCAAAAAGAAACTGACATCAGAAAGTACTTTTGAAACAGAAAAAAAGATTTGAAACTGATTTTTTTTTTAAATTTCTATATATATAAACAAAAAAATTTAAACAGAAAATAAAAGCTGAAAAATCATTTTAAACTGAAAAAATTTAACTGAACATTTTTCAGCTGAAAAATAAATTTTTAAAGATTTGAAACTGAAGAAAAACATACAATTGAGTAATAAAAAAAGTCAATAAATAAATTACGTTATGTTAAGTTGCAGATAGTCAGACAAAGCTGATTTAATGTTAAAACAGTTTGCCATACTGCATCCCATCAGCGTTTAGAAGCAGAAGTGGCGTAGCTAACCTGCTGCTAACTGCTAGTTTGGCTGTTTCTCCCCTGAAGGCCGGTGGTGAAGAGCCTGAAGGAGAGCGGCGTGGTGGAGCCAGAGCTGTACGATGAGGTCACCATCTACTTCAGCGACATCGTGGGGTTCACCACGCTGTGCCAGTACAGCACGCCCATGGAGGTGGTGGACATGCTCAACGACATCTACAAGGGCTTCGACAGCATCCTGGACCACCACGACGTCTACAAGGTACCGGGGACCAAAACCGCTAAACAACCAATAGGAAAATCCCCCTGCAGTACCACTGTTCAACCCAAAGGGGGCAGCACTGAGACAGGTTCAGATTGCAGAACTGAACAGAGCTACATTAAATTTGCACAGAAACATAAAGATAGAACCATTAAGGACCAACATAGACCCTTTATCTGATAAATGTTTCAGTTCCCCTTTATTTTTCGTTCAGGTGGAGACGATCGGCGACGCCTACATGGTCGCCTCCGGCCTGCCGCGGAGGAACGGGAACCGACACGCGGTGGACATCTGCCGCATGGCACTGGACATCCTGTCCTTCATGGGCACCTTCCAGCTGCGCCATCTGCCCGGCATCCCGGTGTGGATACGCATCGGCGTTCACTCAGGTAGACGTCGCCGCGATCCTCGATGGCCGCTGGCCGGACGCTTTTACACCAAACTCACCTGAGGGAAACGGCTGGTCCACCCGATTGGTCCATTTCATTCAGCCATGTTGGAGTAGGAACGCTTCCAAGAGCTCTGGAAGGTCGGAGGTGGAGACTATATGGAGCTACACTGGTGCCTTAAAGTTTGTTCAAAAACTGTATTTGAAACTGAAAAATTATTCTGAAACTAAATTAAAATTTTTACATTTTTTAAAGTAAAAAGAAAAACGTATGAAGCAAAAAATAAGTTTTACGCTGAAAAAAAATGTAAACTTAAAAAATAGATTTTAAATTGAAAAAGAATTATTAAACAAAAAAATCTTAAAAATTTTAAACTAAAAACAATTTAAAATTGGAAAACTCAAAAAATATTTACACAAAAAAAAACTTAAACTGAATTTTTTAAAAATGGTAACATAATTTTTAAAGTGAAAAAATTTTTTTTTAGTTTTTTATTTAAACAACTTTGCTCCATCATCCTGCTGTAGTTGAACCCAGATCTGTGTGTGTGTGTGTGTGTGCAGGTCCGTGTGCCGCCGGCGTCGTGGGGATTAAGATGCCCAGGTACTGTCTGTTTGGCGACACGGTCAACACGGCGTCGCGGATGGAGTCTTCAGGACAACGTGAGCAGTGAACACTCTCACAGGAAGTTCAGACTGACACTTCCTGTTGGGTAGCCAGTTAGCTTCATTCACCCGATGTGTGTGCTGTTGCCCCGCAGCGCTGCGGATCCATGTCAGCGAACCCACCATCCACATCCTGCAGCGCACCGACTGCAAGTTCCAGTACGAGATCCGAGGAGAAACGTACCTGAAGGTCAACATGGCTGCCGGCAAACATGCAGAAAAACTGGAAGAGGTTTTGTGTTCCTGGCGATTTTCCTAAAGTTTTTCTGTTGTTTTTTTCAGGGTAAAGGAATGGAAACGACTTACTGGCTGACAGGAGAAACCGGGGAAGATTACGATCTTCCCACTCCGCCAACAACGTGAGCAAAACGACACGCATGCTAGCTGTTAGCCTCTTCCTGTTTTACACAGAAAAATCGGTATTGCCGATCAAACTGATTAGAGGACGCTAATCGCTAATGAACGATGGTAAAGAAAGATTGAAAAACCAATTCACAATCATTTTGGCTTGAAATCAATCTTCTAATATCAATAATTTTTGATCACTCATGGCAGAACAGATGGAAATAAAAAAATGTTTTAGAAGAGTGGGTATTCAGGGTCAAAGGTCAAACTGATGGCTGCGTGCCTTGGCAGAGAGAACGTCCAGCGTCTGCAACAGGATCTCGCCAACATGATCCTGACGTGTCTGGAGCGCCGAAGACGAGGGTCGGTGCGGCGGAGGAAGGTGTGTACCGGCGAGGAAGAGGAGGAGGACGAAGAGTCGGAGGTGGAGTCTGAAGGCGGCCATCTTGAGTATCTGCAGCTGGCCACCGTGGAAAACACGCTCAGCACCTTCCTGTAGACGAACCGCGTCTCCTCCAGCTTAGATGGAGGAACAAAGATGGCGGACGAACTTTGTAAAATCTTTTAACCCTTTAAGGTTAATATTTCTCCTCCGACGTTCTGTTTTATGATAAAATGTTAAATATTTTCCTCCTATTGAGGCCAAACTCCTGCCGCTTTGCACATTAATCTCTCCTGTACATGATCGGATCATTGAGCCTTCTTTAGGAGGAAACGGTTTAAAAAAGCATCTCAATCCGAAGAAATGTTTTATTTTTGTAGACAACAGTGACAGTCAACAGTAAATAATAATAATAAAAATAGAAGTAGCTTCCTGTTGGAAGATGAAGAGTTGTTCTGATGAAGTTAAAACAGCCTGTACAGATTCATCGGTACATTTCATGTGTCACATTGTTTTAGAAAATATTTCACTGCTCTGATGAAACAAAGTCCAAACGTTTCAGCCATTTCAGCCTCGTGTTCCTGGATTTTCACCAGAATATTCAAAGTGCAACACTAGGTGGCGCTTTTTGCATCAGAAGCTGCATGAAAAGGTGAAGTACAGCAACAGGAATGATGCCGACCATGAAGGGCATCACAGCAACAGGAGCATCTCAGTAAACGTTTCATAACAATTTCATTCAAAAAATACAAACTTGTTTAGATTTGTTACAAAAAAAACTGTTGATTCTCGCTCAAATCAGAATATTTTTAATAAGAAGTGGTTTAGATTTCTGCCGAAAATGTTTTTCTTCCACTCAACTTTCCAGGATTTTGGACAGCCTGCTGGACATAGACGGACTAACAGAACATTTCTGTTATATTTTTACCTGGTTTGGTGTTCCGTAATTTCCGGACTATTGAACACACCTAAGTTTGAAAAGGAAATAAGAATAAAAAATCTAATAAATGGTCCCCTCTTTAATATTAGCATTGTGCTTAACTTGAGGTTTTCCTTTGAGTTTTTAATAATATTTTTTCACTTTTTGTGTTTTTGTTCTTTATTACTAATAAAATAACTAAAAATAGTCTTTTGTATGTAAACTTCCTGTAGTAAATTCGCACATATATCCTAAACAAAAAGTTAATTTACTTTTGATTATTTAGTGACTGGCGATTCTCTGTGCATTAAATGTGACTGAAAATGTTTAAATGCTAAAACATTATGATTTAATCAGTTAAATCATAATGTTTGCCATAAAAGAGCAGAAATTAACTTTTTTAAACATATTAGCCGCATCGGCGTGTGAAAGAAAGTATTGTAGTCTGGAAATTATGGTAATATTCCAATTTAAATGAATTATCACTTGAACTCTGTGCAACAAATCCACGAGTCTGACTTTCTGAATGTAACGGCTTCAGTAGATTATTGGTTTATTGAGATGCACCGGCTTAATCCAGAAGGAAGAACATTCATGTAAACTAATCAGAAAACCTGATGGTCATTGTTTCAAATACAAAATAATCAAAACTCATAAAAACCTCAACCACACACAAAAATAAAATCCAAACATTCAAAATAAACCAAAACAAAGGTGTGCTGTCCACAGCTCATCAGAATAATGTAGAGAAGCAACAAACCCTGTCAGACATGTTGGGTCGGCTTCCTGCTTTAACTCAAGGCACTGGATGATCCGAGTTAAAAAGGCCGGGAGAAACAAAGATGGCCGCCGCTCTGTTTGAAACAAACCACTACAGACGCACCGACTGGAAAACTTGGGCCGATATCTGATATAAATATTGCTGATATTTGCCAATAGATAATCCTCTGCTGCATCAGCGTCACATGACCTGATAAATATCAGCCCAGTTTCACTCATCGGACCGATACGATAAAAAATGACCAACAGACGATTTTTATCTACTCCTTAAAGTTTAACTCTTCTAATATTTACTGGTTTACTGGAGCTCTGAACTGATTTACCAACACAGAGACGGTTTTAAATATCGATTGTCTCTAACGGGATTTTAATCGGTGGCATGAAATCTGTCTCCGGGTTTTTCACAGCGTCCGCCATCTTGATTCCAACAGGACAGAACTTCCTGTAGATTAAAAACGTTTTTAAAAGCGTCTTTTTAATCATATTTACAAAGTGAGCTTTTTGTCGTAGTTCAGGATTTAACCATAAACATACAGCAGCGTATTAGAACCATTAGACAGAAAAAGGACGAGTTAATTTCTGCAAAAAGAATATCAGAAATTTTCAATTAAAAAAAAACAAGGTAATCTGTTTAAAAATCCTAAAAACATTTTAATTAACCTCAGAATTTTTAAGAGGAAAACCCCCAGGAATTTCTGGGTTTGAAATATTCAATTTGCTAGAAAAATCTCAGAAATTTTGAAGTTATTTCTGAGATTAATCTAAGCTTTTTTTCTAAGCCAAAATTTACTCTTTACTTTTTTTGTACCAACGTCCCCAATATGCTGTGTATTCACCTGTCCATACACACATAGTTCCTCCATGAACTGAGGAGGACCGCCAGGCTGATCGCTGCTCATTTGGTCGTTATGATTTGGACTTTAATGCAACTTCAAGTAAACAGAAAACTGTTCACATATTTTCTCATTTATCAAATAAGAAGCTAAACATGCGTTTCCATTTCCTTAACAAATGTGCGCAAAACTTTTTTGATAATCCAATAATGTCGAAAAACACAATTTCGCAACTGCTGTGTTGCTATTAAAGAAGAAATTAAAGCACACATGAATAAGTTATTCATACGATAAGTCATTGAAAAGCTTGGCTGTAAACACCTGGAGGAGATATGTTCATAATTGAGCTGTGGTGATCATCATCTATCAGCCAATCAGAGGAGACTCTGCCGTCTTATTCTGGCATTTCCATTCACCGTATGATTGTGTAATTTAATATTTGAAAATAAATTTGCTTAATGGAAACACTCCAATTAAGAAAAAACAAAAAGTTTTCTGTAAGATTCATTTAAATTGGTTCATTTTGCAAAACTGTAAGGAAACACTTTGTTTTCACATTGCGAGTCACATGATCAACAACCTGATGTTACTACTGGCGGAAACGACGAAGAAAACAGGATGATGAATCTTTCTAATGACTTAACTCTTTTCCATTACAAATGTGCGTAAATGTTTGTTGATATTCTTCAGAAAAAAACAACTTTCTATTAAATAAGAAATTCAATTTAAATCACACATGAATAGTTTTGTTAAAATCTTGCTGCACCATCATCCTAGAACTACTTCCTGTTGTCTTCTTTGTGATTTCTGTCAGTAGTAACATCCTGTTGTTGATCATGCAAACAAAGCATTTCCAATACAGTTTTATGAAATACATTAATTTTGATAGTTTAAAAACCTCATCATACTGCAAAAACTTTTAATTAAAATATGCTTTTTTTTTTCAAAATTGTTGAGGGTCAATAAAGCAAATTTATTTTAATAATTTCAATTTGTGCAAGTTTATGGTTAATGGAAACACAGTTAATACTCCACTAGTGTAAAAAAAGAATCAATTATTGTGTTTCCATTAAATAAGAAATGTAACTAAGACCTGCAGCTCCATCATCCTCCAACCACTTCCTGTCGTCCTCTTTGTCGTTTCCGGCAGTAGTATCATCTGATTGTTGATCATGTGACTCATAATATTAAAAGTTTTTCTGTTACACTTATAAAAAACAACCTAATCCTACACTAAAAGTTTCTATCCAAAACATGTTTTTTTTATCTGTTTCCATTACACAAATATATTTCCATAATTTCAATTTGCGTACTTTTATTGCTAATGGAAACGCAGCCTGATTGGACTCGTCTCATCTCCTCCATCTTCTCAGATTGTTTTTTTATTACAGCTAAAACGGGTTTGTTGACTTTTCTATCTGTCATAGAAACAGGAAGTGCTGTCTCCATCGCTGGGGGGAGCGAGGACAGAGAACTGACAGACTGTCAGGGTCCAGACGCTGCCTGTCAGCAGCTGCACAGCGGGTCAGAACCGCGGGTCAGAGCCGACCTCTGACCTCCGGTCGGCTGTGGATCTTTGGTTGTGACTTACTAAGCTCTTTTGTTTCTGTTTTAAATGACCGGATGACGATTCGATGCTACAGCTGAGCAGGACTGTTCTGGGTCTTGATGACATGAGATCCGGGTTCTGGCCCTCGGAGGGGGCGGGGCTTAGGGAGAGGCTTGTGGTGGGGGGGCGCTCCTACATGCGGGACCCGTGGATCTGGAAAAGCTGCAAAACAAAAACAAAAACAGGTTCTGTTACAGTAAGGTGGTTACCACGGCGACGGGACAGAATCACTCGGTTAGGTCTGAGCTGCAACGGCTGAGCTGACGATGACGATGATGAAGGCGTGAAGCTACCAACTCAAACTAGTTTGACATGAATGTGAAGATTTCATACGTGTTGCTGCAGAGAAACGTCAGGAACGCGTCATGTCACCAGAGAGAACCAGTCGATCGATCGATCGATCGATCAATCAGTCTAATCTGAGGTTAGCAAACATCCAGGAGGGCTAGCAGTATTTCAGAGTTTTAATAAAAAAAAAACTAATCAATAATAGTCCATCAATACTTAGTTTTTTGTTTAAAATATCAGAGGATATTCTATATATTGAATATTCTATCAGACTATCTACTGATATCTATTGATATTGATCAGTGTCTATAGCAATATATACTTTTATTGATCTACCGTCCAGCCCTGCGTCAATGACGGAAAAGTCGGATAAAATGCGACGTGACGTCACAAACTGTCGAACACAATTCATCTGGAGGTGGAACAGATCGGATTATTTCAGGGTGGAAACATCGGAATCTGACGCCTCCATCTTGTTTCCATCTGGTGAAGAAGGAAGTTGCTCTCAGTGTCTTCAGAGGTTTTTGTGTCGTTTCCTTCAGTGGTTCTTGGTGCAGCGCCCCCACAGGCCAGGAGGGGAACAGGTTGGTTTGACTCAGAGCCACAACAGATGGAGGTGGAGCAGATGTTCTGGTTCCAGTAGAACCGGGTCAACCGGACCATCAGGAGTAAAAACACACGACTCATGAACAATCGTTTTACAACAGTAAATCGGTTGGACGGCTGGAATCCTTTCTGATTTCCGACAGATTTTGGCTGCTTTCTTGGCTTTCTGACTTTTTGCTCCTGGTTTTTAGCGTTTTTCCAACTTTTTACCCAATAATTTATTTATGGACTGATTTGCTTTGTGTATTTGGCTAGAAGTAGTTAAACGAGGTCCTATGTGAAACGATACTCTGATAGGGGAGACCAGGTCTGGTTGTAACACTTTTTGCTCCAGCACCTTTAATTCAGAATTTTTGAGCTAGAGTTTTCAAACTTTTATAAGAAATACCCACATTTGTTTACTACAAATGACACCAATTCAAACCTCTGCAAGAATATCACAGACCTGAGGTCTGCTGCCTGAGTCAAATAGACGGCTAACACTTCCTCCTGCACTTTGTTGCTGCTCCAATAACTTACACTGGGAAGATCACTGGACCCCTGTTCTCTCAGCTTCTGCAGTGATTTGCAGTATCTGCTCAGTGTTACATGGCAGATCTGACTGACTTGCTCTTCTTTGTGACCTCATCAGATGCCTTTTTTAAAACATCTGCAGGCACACCTCTATCAGTCTTTCGTATCCACTGCCTAGGCATTCTGTAAAATTATTAAAATAAAAATATTCTTAGTTGTATGTAAGGGGATGGTTGTAACACTTTTTAAAGATGTGTTACAACCCACCCCAACCCTGTCAGCCATGTTTAGCTAGCTGTAGTAGCATAGCGGTTTGAAATTAGCACGGGAAAATGCATCACATTTTGCCTGAGAAATTACACTTTCATCTAATGTAAGTCATATGGTTTTATCTGCAACAGTATAAGTACTAAACAAAATATAGTCATGATCAAAAAATTTACTTTCTTACCTCAAAATCCGTTTTTTCTCCTTAGTATCTGCATGTGCCTGTTTCCAGCCTTGACAATCACAATATGGGATTGGGGAGGAAGCGGGTAAATTCTGAAATGATCATGTGACTCCTATCTTATCCCTGATTGGTGGAACTGGTGGTGTTACAACTCTCCCCATGTTACAACCATTCCCGGTCTCCCCTACATGGAAGGGAAATGAGTTCCAGTTAACAAGGAGCTGAAACAGAATGAGCCATTAGCTAATTGTTCTGGTTTGTTATTTCAGTAATCTGATCTGGAGTCACGAGGCTCCTGCGTCTCTGCAGACGTACGAACACATAAACACATTAATCGAGCAGATCTGGGCGCTAACACGTCCTCTGCTCGGTTTCTCACCCATTCCCGCCTCCCTTCAGAACAAAGAAACATGACTCGCTCATTCTCTCAGCCACTCATTCGCCGTGGTTTCTCTCCCTCCCTCCTCTTCCTGCTCTTCCTCCTTGGCTGCTTCCTCCTCCTGCATCTCCGGCGGCTTGATTCAGGCATGAGGGAAGGAAGAGGAACAAAAGGAGAGGAAAAAAAAAAGCGAGACAAAAAAAAAATAATGAAATGTAAACGTTGATGAGCGTCAGAAAGGGTCGAGTGGGATGCTGGGAAATAAATACAGAAAGATACGCATTAATATATTCAAGTTGGAGGGAAATGGAGCTGATGATGGATGGGAGGAGAAGCAGAGCTGTGAGGATGAGTCTGAGTGACATTTTGAGGCGAGTGACATTTGCAGCATTTGATGCATGGCGCAGGATCAAAGCACACTCCAAGCTGGAGGAGAAGGCCTCCTTCTCTCTCATCCATCCATCTTTACAACCAGAGATGCAAACAGTCAATCCACCTAATATTTATTATCTACTAATGGTTTATTAGAA
>NW_015113067.1:195522-196084 GCF_001443285.1 Poecilia latipinna | reverse complement strand
ATCTGCTCAGTGTTACATGGCAGATCTGACTGACTTGCTCTTCTTTGTGACCTCATCAGAGGCCTTTTTTAAAACATCTGCAGGCACACCTCTATCAGTCTTTCGTATCCACTGCCTAGGCATTCTGTAAAATTATTAAAATCAAAATATTCTTAGTTGTATGTAAGGGGATGGTTGTAACACTTTTTAAAGATGTGTAACAACCCACTCCAACCCTGGCAGCCATGTTTAGCTAGCTGTAGTAGCATAGCGGTTTGAAATTAGCACGGGAAAATGCATCACATTTTGCCTGAGAAATTACACTTTCATCTAATTCAGTCATATGATTTTATCTGCAACAGTATAAGTACTAAACAAAAATATAGTCATGGTCAAAAAATGTACTTTCTTACCTCAAATCCTTTTTTTCTCCTTAGTATCTGCATGTGCCTGTTTCCAGCCTTGACAATCACAATATGGGATTGGGGAGGAAGCAGGTAAACACTGAAATGATCATGTGACTCCTATCTTATCCCTGATTGGTGGAACTGGTGGTGTGACAACTCTCCCTATGTTACAAACA
>NW_015113067.1:185312-190099 GCF_001443285.1 Poecilia latipinna | reverse complement strand
TTACATTTTTGGTTGGTGGTGTGCCTCGAGATTTTTTCAATTAAAAAAGTGTACCTTGGCTCAAAAGAGGTTGAAAAACACTGCATTAGATCTTTTTGGTGCTGTAGTTTGGCCGCCATCCAGCAGAGGGCGCCCTGGTCATCCTGAACCGGAGCCAGTTGATACAAAATGGCGGAGGGATCCCAAAGCGAAAAGTAGAAACGAGTCCGGTGTGGGATGGAAAATGCACTTTATGCGGTTCTGTTTTCACATATTAACGCTTGACAAGCTCCGTAAGTTATTAATTTAAAAAGTCCTGCTTTGCTACGAAGGCGAGAACGTGATGACGTAAGATAAGCAGAAAATTAGTACGGCAGAGAAATTTCCGTAATGATAATAAGCACGGCTGATTTTGAGGGCTGTCTGAGTGTAATAATCCTAGAAAACAAATTTCTGTTTATTTAGTCGGTATTTAACACAGCTAACAGAAATGTTTAAATATTATGACCTGGTACTTGAGAAAAATAAGTACGAGAATAAAGTCATAATATTAAGAGAAAAAGTCTTAATATTATGACTATATTGTCTTTATTATTTTATTCTTAGCTTGGCATTAATACTCCATCTTAAAATATAAAGACGTGCTTCCTATTTTGTAAATCCAGCTTAACTTAAAGGGATACATTTTTGTAATAAGAGCTACATTAACATAAAGGGCTACATTGAAATGGCTGCTTATTAATTAATTATTAATCGATCGATAAGACAAAGCTACTTTAGATAAACACATTAATCGATCATTTGCATCTCTGGCTGGAACACAAACAGCCTTGAAGCGACTTTAGTCGCTGGGTTTCGGTTGGTCACCTTGGTTTTGTGGCTCTGCTCGGTTCCCAGACCCGACCCGGGTGTGTGGAGCTCCTTGGATACGACGCACAGGAACTCGGCCTGGTCCTCCGTCCCGTAGCTGTAGGAGGAGCCGATGTTCACCATCTGCAGGAGGAGCAAGGGGAGGACGGGCAGACGGAGACAGCGAGGTGGTCAGGCGGGGTTAGACTCAGGAACCACGGGCTGAGAGGACTAAAACTTTACAAGCGGAAAAAAGTGTTGGAGCTCATGCAGGGTGGAGTTCTAGGGAGGAAGAGGATCGGTGGAGGTTCTGGTAGCGGCAGCAGCATGCTGTGGAGCGGGGAGGCGAAGCAAAGCGACAGGAGAGAGGAGAACCTACAGCTGGTTTATTTAGGAGCAACGTTCACCTGAAAACTGTCT
Source organism: Poecilia latipinna (assembly GCF_001443285.1). Classification (NCBI taxonomy): domain Eukaryota; kingdom Metazoa; phylum Chordata; class Actinopteri; order Cyprinodontiformes; family Poeciliidae; genus Poecilia; species Poecilia latipinna. Next base: position 188,851 of record NW_015113067.1, on the reverse strand, counting down.
GCATACTGCAGTTAACGATTCAATTACTAAACTGGTTATTATTTCAATAATTGATTAATCATGATTAATCGTTTGGTTTATGGCAGTAATAAAGGCGGCTGCCGTCTGTACAATGTAACAATAACGCTCAAACTGCAGACACTTTAAAAACTAAACGATTGAAGTGGCACAAATCACATTTTCTTTAAGGTGAAAAGATCGAGAATATACCAGGAAAAACATCGAAACCGGCTGAGAAAATCGGCTTCTGAAAAAAAATCACTCATTTTAACAAGTGACAGGTTTGATTCTTACCACTAAACTGTTACCAGTAACTGTATTTAGTCACATTTTCAAATATGGTGACTTTCATAAATCTAACAGTGGAGAAAAGAGATAAAATAACCAATTTGGGAAAAATACTATCAAGTTTTTGGAGTTTCAGATATAAATGTTAATTTTTTTGTTGTGATCATAAATCAAAAATATTATAAGAACAATTTCAGGGTAAATGTCCACTGCCAGTGTCTAAACTTACTGAAAGCGTGGGTAGCAGCGTTGGTGTCTACTGTTCCTTACAGAACAAAGTAAAGCAGTCCACACCAAATCAATGCAGGATCGGCTGCTAATAACGACGAGAAGCGAAACGACAGCCTGAGTGTTTCAGTCTGAGTTTCCAGGAAACACATTTAGGTAGAGAGGAAACCCCAGTCGTCATATAAACTTATGGCAAGATGTCGTGTATCTATTCAATATCCTGCATAGGAACTAATTGATACCAGAAATTTAGGCTTTAATAACTTTGTAAATATCACCCAGTAGAGTAAGAGCAGCTCTTCAATATGTTTTACTCAAGTAAGAAACTGGGCAGAAAACCCAAAAAATGACTGAAGAGTAAAAAAGTATTTGGTAAAAAAATCTACTGAAGTACTGAGTAACTGATCAAATTATCAATCATTTAATATTTAAACATTACATCATCAGTCAGACCAAAATATAAAGTGGACATTTTGGAAAAAGACAAATTTTCCAGATCAGTTTCTTTCAATAAAAAACTAATGAAACTTTAACAGAAACTTCAGGCGAGTTTCTGGTTTTTATTTGTTTTTCATTCAGTGGGAAGAAAATCCAGAAATTTCACTCAAATAAGAGAAGAAATACTTTAGAATAAAACTATTCAAGTAAAAGTAAAAATACAGCGTAGTAAAAATACTTCTAAAAGTTATTTTTTCAAAAAGGTTACTCAAGGAAATGTAACTGAGTAAATGTAACTAGTTACTACCCAACCCTGGGATTAACCAGCGCCACCTAGTGTTCAAACAGCAGAACAGAAACGACCTGCAGTTAAACCTCACAGTTTCTGACTCGTCTGTTTTCCAGCTTTAGTTTGAGGAGTGCAGAGAGCAGGGCTGAGGTCAGGGGTCAGACCAGGGGTCAAACTGAGGGGTCAGCAGCAGCGTGAGTCCAACCCACAGTCCAGAGCAGTCCGGTGCGGGGCTTTCTGCAGGCGCGCACGCTGACCTGCTCAAACTTCCAGCCGTCCGACATGGTGGAGACCATCTGGGTCAGCTCCTCCTCCTGGCACTGCAGAACCCGGTACACGTGTTTGGGTGGAACCTGCTGGGAGCGGGGGGGACAGGTGAGGACAGGTGAGACAGGTGAGACAAAGAAACAACCCAAAACACAACTGATGAAGATTATTAAAGCTGAAAAGCCCTAAAAATGTCTGGGAGCAAAAATAAATGATTACAAATTCAATTCTTTGAAAGACGGATTTTTTCTTTTGGCTCCTTGTTCTTCCAAAGCTCAGGGCGGCCATCTTGTCTGACAAACATGTTTTAACAGCTTCTGTTTATTTGGACTTTGGTTTCAGGTCAATTATGTAACAAAATATAATAATTATTATAAAGATGTTTTTTTCCTTTTTGATCAGGAGAATGCAGATTATCAGTAAATGAAGTTTATCAGAAGATTTCAACAAGGCAGTTCGACGTGCGTTACGTCATAAAAACACGAAGATAAAGTCATAAAGTCCATAACTGAGACACAAACATGACTAGAGGAGAGCCATCATTGAAATCATCATTACTCATCCAATATGTTGGTCAGCGTTTCATTTATTATGATTTACCAGCAGCTCTGACAGCTGAGGTTTCCGTTTCGATTTAGAGGAACTCAGTGTTTCGGCTGTTTTGCAGTTTTTGGGAAGTTTATTCCAGATTTGTGGTGCATAGAAGCTAAATGATGGAGTTATTTACAAAATAAAAGTTAAATGAGAACAAAGATGTAGGACAATAAGGTTGGAATAATATGAGAATATCGTTTTAATTTTACCAGAATAAAATCATAAAATCAGGGGAATGGAGGAGTAATTTTATTAGGACTCCTTCACAAAAAATAACAAGAATTATACAAACTTTTTTCTAGTTAAAACAACTTTTTTCCTCATAATTTTAAGACGTATAGTAAAACTGTGCCTTTTTTCTGGTAATATTTTGACTATATTGTGGTCATTAAAATGGTCGTAGCCTGGTGGTGCAACTCACAGAAGTAAAGATTGAAAATGTTTTCTGTCATTTATTATTCTGCTTTTAAAAAGATTTTTATCGTGACGTCGTATCGCCCAGCCAGTGAAATGAGAAGCCGGTAATAAAGTGACCAGAAGCTAAAATCCCTGCATGTTGATGTTTCTGCATGATGTTTATCTGAGCAGCAGTGAGTCAGTCTCACAGGAAGTGGGCGTTCGTTTGAGGCTGCATGTAAGAAAGAAAAACGATTCCTGGAGGAAAGAATGAACATTTAATGTTACATAACGGCTCAGTATTTAGCAGCATTTTATTATTTATGTTTTCTAGGAGGAGTTCATGTCACTTATTACTCAACACCAGGGGGGTCCAAAGTGTGGTCCGGGGGCCACGTTGGTCCGGGGGCCACGTTTGGCCCCTGGCTGATTTTGTGGTTGACGCAGATTGAGGCTTTTTATTTTAAGTTGGGTCAGACAAATTACAGACAAATTTAAATCTTATTAAAATACAAAGTATTCATCTAAAATAACCACATATTTTGCACCATTCTGTTTTTATTTGCAATGCAAAAACAAAATCTTACCAAGTATTTCTGGATTCTATTCCAAATATATTAATACATTTGAAATAAGTCAAAAGTAACTTACAGAAAACCTTCCAGCGTGATATACGAGTTTGTTTTAAGTCAATAATTCCTTAATATTGCTGAAGATGTGAATTTACCTGTGTGGCTTTAGAGTCTCTCTCAACGATTCGCTCCTTGATCAGTTTGATCAGCGGCGTGATGTTGTAAAACTCAGCTTCCTCCAAAACACCTTCAAACCAGAAAACAGCAACATGAGCAACATGAGCAACGAGCAACATGAGCAACGAGCAACATGAGCAACATGAGCAACGAGAAACATGAGCAACATGAGCAACATGAGCAACGAGAAACATGAGCAACATGAGCAACGAGAAACATGAGCAACATGAGCAACATGAGCAACGAGAAACATGAGCAACATGAGCAACGAGCAACATGAGCAACATGAG
>NW_015113067.1:177690-179014 GCF_001443285.1 Poecilia latipinna | reverse complement strand
TAATATTAATATTAGCATGCTCTAACATATTAATATTGCATTCAGGTAACTGAAATGAGTTAGTATCTATAGTCTTAGTAAGTCTCTGTGAGAACATGACAGACCTTCCTCCGCCAGCTCCTTGTTGTAAACCAACTTTCCGTGCCGTAAATAGTTGAGGATGGGGCCAAAGTAGGTGGGGTCTCTGTCGATGACGTAGGCTCCAGTCTCATCCTGAAACAGAGAAGAAGAAACAAAAAAACACAAAATATTACATTACGTAGATGGATGGATGACGGATGGATGGTAGGGTTGTGGTTTATTAGATTAAATTTAGTTGCAATCGGTCCGTTTTCTTTCAGTGTTGTAGTTAGGCCGCCATCCAGGAGAGGGCGCCGCTGGTCATCCTGCGCGAAGCCAGAGAACAAAATGGCGGACGCTATTTAAGGGCGGGAACGAGAAACGATTCAGAGTCCGGTTTTGGAGGTAAAACTCAACTTTATGTGGTTCTGTTTTGAAATATAAACACTCGATAAACTCCTCAATTTTCACCTTTTAGCGCTTCGTTTATGACGGAGCAACGTTAACTTCTCATTCAATTATTTCTGATGTGATACGAGGTTGAGGATGTCAGAAAAGATGTAATACGGCGGAAAAACGTGATCAAAATTGATTTTGAGGGCGCTCATCAGTTAACGCACTTCATGGATGAAAGTTTTAATTCATTTAATAGCAATATGTATGAACATCTCTGTGTTCACGGGGAATTAAGTTTTTCACACATTTCATTCCATCCATCCATTTTCTATCACCCTGGTCCCTTAGTGGGTCAGGAGGTTCTGGTTCCTCTCCAGTGAACGTTCCGGGCGAGAGACGGGTCACCTGGACGGGTCACCTGGACAGGTCGCCAGTCTGTCACATTTCATTCCCCTTTGTCCTATTCGGCAACCTTAGAGATTCATATTTTGTTATATTATGAACATGTTTAGGTTTAATAATGTGAGAACCACAAGTTTTTGTCAGTATAAAATACAGTTAACACAAAATGTTAAGATTTAAGCCAATTGGAAAGATGTTTATTTTAAGAAATGGCAGTTTATCAATTAATCATTAGTCAGTATATAATTCAACATTAACTTAATTCATTAATCAATAACTTGCATCCCTGATGGATGGGTGGATGGATGGATGGGTGGATGGATGGATGGATGGGTGGATGAGTGGATGGATGGTTGGATGGATGGATAGTTGGATGGATGGATGGATAGTTGGATGGATGGATGGATGGATGGATGGATGGTTGGATGGATGGATAGTTGGATGGATGGATGGTTGGATGCTCTTC